>NC_135812.1:78853845-79093302 GCF_964213995.1 Mustelus asterias | reverse complement strand
AAAACAGACTGAGCAAACTTACATTGAGTTTGGAAGGGCCAGACAACTTACTTCCAACCTCTGGATAGGAACACTTAGAATAGAGAGCAACTAAGAAAACCTCAGAGAAATCATGTTCCTTGGGGAGTTCAAAAACTCACTCTCTATTTGAATAAAGATGCGTATGGAAGGAAACTAGTTTCAAAAGCCAAACAGGCAGCCCTAGCAGCAGATGACGATGAGTTAACCCCACAGACCCACCCAAAGTTTGATTTTAGTTTGATTTATTATTGTCACATGTATTAGTATACAGAGAAAACTATTGTTTCTTGTGCGCTATACAGACAAAGCATACAGTACATAGAGAAGGAAACAAGAGAGTGCAGAATGTGGTGTTACAATCATAGCTAGGGTGGAGAGAAAGATCAACTTAATGAGAGATAGGTCCATTCAAAAGTCTGATGGCAGCAGGGAAGAAGTTGTTCTTGAGTCAGTTGGTCCATGTCCTCAGACTTTTGTATCTTTTTCCCAATGGAAGAAGGTGGAAGAGAATATGTCTGGAGTGCGTGGGGTCCGTAATTATGCTGGCTGCTTTTCCAAGGCAATGGGAAGTGTAGACGGTGTCAATGGGTGGGAGGCTGGTTTGATTGATGGGCTGGGCTTCATTCATGACTCTTTGTAGTTTCTTATGGCCTTGGACAGAGCAGGAGCCATACCAAGCTGTGATACATTCAGAAAGAATGTTTTCGATGGTGCATCTGTAAAAATCGTCGAGAGTCATATCGGACATGCCAAATTTCCTTAGTCTTCTGAGAAAGTAGAGGTGTTGATGGGCTTTCTTAACTATAGTGTCGGCATGGGAGGACCAGGACAAGTTGTTGGTGATCCGGCCACCTAAAAACTTGAAGCTCTTGACCATTTCTACTTCATCCCCATTGATGTAGACAGGGACATGTCATTCACTACGCTTCCTGAAGTCGATGACTATCTCCTTTGTTTTGCTGACATTGCGGGAGAGATTATTGTCATTGCACCAGTTCACCAGATTCTCTATCTCTGATATATTCTGTCTCGTCATTGTTTGAGATCCAACCCACTACGGTGGTGTCATCAGCAAACTTGAAAATTGAATTGGAGGGGAATAGGTGTATAAGGAGTATAATAAGGGGCTGAGGACACAGCCTTATGGGGCACCAGTGTTGAGGATGATTGTTGGGGAGGTGTTGTTGCCTATCCTTACTGATTGCAATCTATGGGTTAGGAAGTTCAGGATCCAGTCGCAGAGGGAGGAGCCGAGTCGTAGGCCACGGAGTCTGGAGATGAGATTCGTAGGAATAATGGTGTTGAAGGCTGAGCTGTAGTTGATAAATAGGACTCTGACATAGGTGTCTTTACTATCTAGGTGTTCCAGGGTTGAGTGTGCTAGGATCTGATAATTCCCATGGACTGGGGAGAGATAGATGAAGCTGAGACCAGTTGGAGAGAAAAGAGGAATAAAGGAAGGACAGAATGGTCCCCAACTTGTAAAAGAAGAAACTTGGAGGAGAGATTGGAAGGGAAACCACCCCATGCGTTTTCAATGTGCAAAACTGTGATATTCAAAAGAAAGTTTCTGGCCAACAAAATAAATCATATAAAATCTAGTGGCCAAAGCAATATCCGTGGCCACAAAAGTGATCAGCTTGTGTTTTGGCATGGCTGACAGCTGGGGAACTACCAGGAGTTTGTATTGAAGGAGAAAATGACCCCTAACTGGTGAAAAGGACTGGAAATGGAGATCAATATTCTCTGAGACATTTGTTACTTGCCAACTTTGTTAGTGGTGGAGATTAAAGAATTCCCACCCGACAGCAGGATAAATAATTATTCAAGGGACTCACAACAAAGATTGTAGATGTGTCACTGGTGATAATTTACTTGCAGAGCAAGCTTGTTATAAAATGGGTAACAGTAGGCATGATCCCAAGCTTACCCATGCAAAGAATAAACATTCTGCTAGGCAGCAACCTGGCAGGTGAGAGGTTCGTACCCCCAAAAAATCAAGGGCAGTCCAGAGAGGCTGAAAAGGTTGGAGAAAGTCAGCAGAGCTCCACACGGGTGTAGAAAGCTAAGAAAGGTTCAGAGGGCCTGCAGGGGGCAATAACAGGGGTGAGGTGGCCAAGGAAGAGCCAACTGAGTTAAATGAGGTCAAAACCAGGCTCGTAGTATTAGAAGGAAACAGGAATGAACCTGTTGAGTTAATAACAGGCTGAAACCAGGTCAGCAGTGTTGGGAAGGAGTAAAACAGAATCCAAGGCAGTTAAAAATGCTGCAACGAGGCCAATGGTGTTAAATGAGGCCAAGAAAGGAACCAGGGAGTTTAATCAGGATGAAGAGAGTGAATCCGGAGTCTGGTTGGTTGACACCTTCCTTTCAAATTTAAACAGGGACCAGAGAAGCCCTGGTTGGCAAATAGACAACAAAGGAGACATCCTACTTAAATTGAAGGACCACAAGGGAGTATAGCAGGAACTAAACTTGTGTCCAAAGGACATGTGACAGGTTAGGGGAAAACCCATTTCAAAACAAAAGAAAAAGGGAAAGGAACATACCCCAAAATGAATACCATTGGGAAACCTCAAGGGGTATGCCAATGAAACCCATGTGGAGTTATCCACTTGTAAATCAAATCAACAAGCTCAAATTTTAAACCTCAACAAACCCAGCAGAATAGATGGAAAGTCCACTAAAGGGGCAGGTGCAGGAAGCAAGTTTTCCTCTGAGGTGTCCTGGGGCTGTGGTTGTCTTCTAAGGGGGAATATTGCCCCTCACTTCCTGCTGGCACCTGGAATGGAGAAAAGAGAAAATGAGTGACTGTCCGCCCTACCCAAGAATTTTGACATAGTTTGTGTCCAACAGCACTTATTTGCCATCAATTGCACTCAAAAGCAAACATTTAGCTATCGTTTGTAATGCAACTGGCGTCAATGCCAACCATTGCCCCAAAGCACAACACTCAAACATTTGCAACAACACTTTCAACAAATAATGGCCTGGAATTTGCTGGAAAAATGAACTGAGGCAATCAGCACAACTTCAGAGATTAGAATGGAAAAAGGCTGGAAAATCTCAGCAGGTCTGACAGCATCTGTGGAGAGAGAGTAGAGCCAATGATTCAAGTCCAGATGACCCCTCGTCAGAGCAGCTCTGATGAAGGGTCATCTAGACTTGAAACATTGGCTCCACTCTCTCTCCACAGATACTGTTAGACCTGGTGAGATTTTTCAGCATTTTTCTGTCTTTGTTTCAGATTCCAGCATCTGCAGTATTTTGTCTTTATCTCAGAGACTTGGATGTTGATGTCTGAGTTGACCAGGTCCTCCAGCAGCATTTTTATAACAATATCTCACTGACATACTCAGCATTCAACACCATGGAAAGGCGTGAAATTGTGGTACTTCTATAGCAACTGTATGTTATACACACTAAACTCAATGCTGAGTAAAAACAGAGGATGCTGGAAAAACTCATCTAGCAGCATTTATTTGGAGGGAAAGTAGTTTTCAGTCCTCAAAGGACCTGAAAAATTAATTCTGCTTTCTCTCTTCACAGATGCTGCCAAACCTGCTGAGTTTTTCTAGCATCCTCTGTTCTTGATTCCAGCACCTGCAATATCATAGAAATCATAGAAACCCTACAGTACAGAAAGAGGCCATTCGGCCCATCGAGTCTGCACCGACCACAATCCCACCCAGGCCCTACCCCCATATCCCTACATATTTTACCCGCTAATCCCTCTAATCTACGCATCCCAGAACACTGAGGGGCAATTTTAGCATGGCCAATCGACCTAACCCGCACATCTTTGGACTTTTTCTGAATATTTTTCTGAATATTTTTCTGAAAGAAACGTTTAGGCTTGTTCGTTCCATTCTATGCATTTTTGCCTCCATGGTCAGTCTTAATTGCTGCCAAGCAACCTCTCTGGCACAGAATGTTAACTTTTACAAGTGTGGAGTCACATACCTTCACATTTTAATTATTGCTGGAAATTTCATTTGTTAACCTTATATCTTTTTTCTCTTATCCTTATCATTCTTTTCCTTGGTTATATGCTTTCTGCCTGTAATTTTAAGTTGAATTAAATATTCTAACTTACACCACCCAGTACAGCCTCAGTTCCAAATGAATTTGGTATTCACATTGTTAAAGTGCAAAAGGTCATCACACCTTTTCCTGCATTGGATCCATGCCCATTGAACAACATTGTGCCACCTCTGTCCAGGCCTCAGTGGTTAGGTGAGGTGACCATCTCCGGCTCATGGGAAAGAATCCTGTGATGGGCACTCACTGCCTCCAGAAGAACCTACAGGCAATCATCTGAAAACTGGGGGGCAGACTGACAAGGGGCATTTCCATCCCTGAGGCCCCTGAATTCCTATTACCAGCCTTCAGATAGCTCCCTAGTCACATTTAAACCTCTACCCGGACCCTCATTGGTCCTGCCACTTGCCCTCTCTGACAACTCTGAGCCTATCACAGCACATTTCACGCTGGTCAGCACATAATTGGCCTGACATTTGCTTCTGGGCCTGGTTGATCTCTTTCCTACGCCATGCTAAAAATTCAGGCCAATGATTTGAATTTCATAATAATGGAACTTTTATTTGCAAACTTCCATAGTAAGTCTGTAGACAAGGGTAAGCGTAATAAAGACCTGGTATTAATTTATCCCTGTCTGAAACATCTGGGTCATTCTGTTTTTGATGTTGGTTAAGGGGAAAAATTGGCCGATAGAGCTCTTTTTCAAAGAGTGCTGTGGGATATTTACATGTAACAGAGAGGGCAGTTTAAGATGTCATCCAGAAGATGGCACTACCATTTGCGCAGCAGTCTTTCTGTATTGCACCTGGTTAGAACATTTACTCATGTCGCTGGTCTTGGTAACTTTATCACTCACAGGTGATAATGGTGGGGAGAGAAGTTTCAAGTTTATTCATTAGTGTCACAAGTAGGCTTACATTAAACTGCAATTAAGTTACTGTGCAAATCCCCTAGTCGCTACACTCCGGCACCTGTTTGGGTACACTGAGGGAAAATTTAGCATGGCCAAACCCACCTAAGAAGTTTAACAACACCAGGTTAAAGTCCAACAGGTTTATTTGGTAGCAAAAGCCACACAAGCTTTCGAGGCTCTGAGCCCCTTCTTCAGGTGAGTGGGAATTCTGTTCACAAACAGAACTTATAAGACACAGACTCAATTTACATGAATAATGGTTGGAATGCGAATACTTACAACTAATCCAGTCTTTAAGAAACAAAACAATGGGAGTGGAGAGAGCATCAAGACAGGCTAAAAAGATGTGTATTGTCTCCAGACAAGACAGCCAGTGAAACTCTGCAGGTCCACGCAACTGTGGGAGTTACAAATAGTGTGACATAAATTCTGATTCTAGGATCGCATGATAAAGACTCAGGAGGAAAAAAGCAGACGTACATACTCTTGCAACTCGGCCAACGTTGTCTACCTGATACGCTGCAAGAAAGGATGTCCCGAGGCATGGTACATTGGGGAAACTATGCAGACGCTGCGACAACGGATGAATGAACACCGCTCGACAATCACCAGGCAAGACTGTTCTCTTCCTGTTGGGGAGCACTTCAGCGGTCACGGGCATTCGGCCTCTGATATTCGGGTAAGCGTTCTCCAAGGCGGCCTTCGCGACACACGACAGCGCAGAGTCGCGGAGCAGAAACTGATAGCCAGGTTCCGCACACACAAGGACGGCCTCAACCGGGATATTGGGTTTATGTCACACTATTTCACATAAATATTTCTGCTTTTTTCCTCCTGAGTCTTTATCATGCGATCCTAGAATCAGAATTTATGTCACACTATTTGTAACTCCCACAGTTGCGTGGACCTGCAGAGTTTCACTGGCTGTCTTGTCTGGAGACAATACACATCTTTTTAGCCTGTCTTGATGCTCTCTCCACTCCCATTGTTTTGTTTCTTAAAGACTGGATTAGTTGTAAGTATTCGCATTCCAACCATTATTCATGTAAATTGAGTCTGTGTCTTATAAGTTCTGTTTGTGAACAGAATTCCCACTCACCTGAAGAAGGGGCTCAGAGCCTCGAAAGCTTGTGTGGCTTTTGCTACCAAATAAACCTGTTGGACTTTAACCTGGTGTTGTTAAACTTCTTACTGTGTTTACCCCAGTCCAACGCCGGCATCTCCACATCAAACCCACCTAACCAGCACATCTTTCAGACTGTGAGGGGAAACCGGAGCACCCGGAGGGAACCCACAGAGACACAGGGAGAATATGCAGACTCCCCACATAATTGAAGCTGGGAATCAAACCCGGGTCCCTAGCACTGTGAGGCAGCAATGCCAACTACTGTGCCACCATGCTGCCCAACATCAGAATATGAAAATCATCTGTAAATTCTATGATGTAGCTGGAATTCCAGCAATAAGATTAACATGTAACATGTAAATTAATAGATTGTACATGTTACTCATAGATCTATGAAGAAATAATTGAGATTTTTTTCCCATAGAAATTTATTTTTCACTCACTAGCTGTATGCACTAGAATGAATCAACTCTGAAAACATTTTACTTTTTACCTTCTCATGTTATGCACAATGGGCGGCACGGTGGCACAGTGGTTAGCACTGCTGCCTCACAGCACCAGGGACCCGGGTTCAATTCCGGCCTCGGGTCGCTGTCTGTGTGGAGTTTGCACATTCTCCCCGTGTCTGCGTGGGTTTCCTCCAGGTGCTCCAATTTCCTCCCACAGTCCAAAGATGTCTGGGTTAGATGGATTGGCCATGGTAAATTGCCCCTTAGTGTCAGGGGGATTAGCAAGGTAAATATGTGGGGTTGCGGGAATAGGGCCTGGGTGGGATTGTGGTCGGTGCAGATTTGATGGGCCGAATGGCCTCCTTCTGCACTGTTGGGATTCTATGAACAACGTGCAGCCATCTGAGCAACTGACAGTTGATTTATTCCTAACACTTTGTCCGTGTCACAAGATGTCACGAGAACAGGTATAGAAGTTGACCCAATGGTTTGTCTGATCTTGAACTATTCATTCCTACATACAGAGATTTATCAATTCTCCATTGAGCATCTGCCTTATTAGAGCTGAAACTTAGGTCATGAGGATTCATGGGAATGGAATCATGACCTACCATGTCACACAGTTATTTAGTTCAAATGATGTAAGACTTGGCTCAGTTGGGGTTATAGGTATAAGGTCTACTCAAGAAATCCTGCTCACCATTTCTTCTTCAACCTGAACAAACGAAAATAGATTAAATTATTACCAATCTACTCACAGTGTGCTATGTGCAAAATGGCTGTCATGTTTGCCTATGTAGCAACAGCACCGACACTGCAAAGTAAACTCAGTTCATGAAGTGAAGTGGTTGATATTGTCTGAGGGAAATGTGCGAAGCCATTATAGAAAAATAATTCAAGTTCATTGGATTTCATACGCTCATTCTAATTCCACTCTTGGCAAATAGGAGTTGGAGTAGGTCATCTGAACCTGCTCCACCATTCAATAAGATCATGGCTGATATTCTACCTCAACCCCACTGCCCCGCGGCGATGGGTTGGATTTTTGCGGAGCCAGGAAAACACTACAGATCTTTAGAAATGGTACCTTGAGAGGGAGATGTCCCCATTTCCAACAGATCTAATTTTTGACAGTAGGAGAAAGGAGGCGGGGCTTAATTAACACAAGAGGGATTCATTCAAGATCCTATCCATTAATTCTCTCAATGTCCCAAAACCTACCAACCTCTGCCTTGAATATACTCAAAACTGTGCTTCCACAGCTCATTCGGGTAGAGAATTTCCAAGACTCACAGTTCAATTTTAAGTTTTCAAAATAGTGAATATCAGATAGTGGAAATCTATCAGCTTATGAACTTATGTCACCTGGGACACTACTTGATCCAGAAACTGCGGCTTAACAAAAAAGTCAATCATTTGAAAACTGCTTTTCAGAGGGCGATAACCGAATCCTGGACATTGCAATGTAAATCATTTGGAAGGACGGCTTATTTATTCTTAGCTGCTGAAGTGGACTCAGGGAGGAATACATGCAATGCATATGGTAACAGTGACTGCAAACATTTTCAATGCTTTGAACCCATTGCAAGGTTGATCTGAGGGCCGAAGTTTTATTTAAGTTTGGACAAAGCCTCCTTCGTGCGTGGAGCATCCGGACAGTGCCCAGATCACTCAAATGGGCAGTGTAAGAAGTTATCTGGCAAATACCTGCTGACTACATTTCCCCCTGCAATAAGGACTCTACGGTGAGGGGGTCAGGGTGGCTGCTTGTCTATTTTGAGCTTAGGTGCCAATACACTTTAATCAGCTCCTAAACCTGCACCATATCTAACTTAGCACCTGCTTTGTGAAATGTTCCTACGTTCTCCCTTTCAGGACATCCGGAGGCTCTTTCTAAGCTGCTGTCAACCGGTAACACAATCCTTGCACTTGTGCTGCTCCCAGCCCTACCTGCCCTAAGTCTAAAATAGTAATTTAAATTAATCGTCCTGGCATTATGGTGTGAGGCAGCTTCACGCCCTGCAGGAGCTCACATCATTATAGTCCACTCAGCGCCTGCTCCACTGCACAACACAATTTCTTCTTGTTCCTCCTGGATGGTGAAGCAACAATTTAGATTTGTGGACTATGACAGAAGAATGATGCATATTCTTGGAATTAGACATATTTTGTTGGTTTCATGCTTTGTTTCTATAACAGTTCGCCAGCTCTTGGTGTTCATGGTTCCAGGTGTATGGATCAAATCAGTGATTGAATATTCCCTCAGCTGAGTTTCGCAGCAAGTAGTAGCCAAAGTGGAGTTTCAGCAGAGGGCAACAGCGCAGAAACAAAATGCCACTCTGCCCGAATGCAAGCACAGCATGGATCTCCAATTAGACTTAATGACACTACAGTAAGAGCTGCTTCAATCAACCGACAGGCAATTGACTATGAGGCAACAAAATGAAATATGTATAATGTTCATCAGGGAGCAGTTAGAGCTCCTACTGCTCTCTCTCATGCAAGAGCCTCAAGTAATATTTTGAAAAAGAGGAAGGAAATAACATCCCCCCCCCCCCCCCCCCCCCCCGCACCCCACCACCACCCAGTGTTCCTGCTGATATTTATCCATAATCAACACCTAAAAGAGATGATCCGGGAATGATCACATTGCTTTCTCTGGAACCCAGATGTGTGTAAGTTGGCAAGGAAGTTACTGAGCAATCAAGTAAATGATTGAAGGGGTTGGAGGTTGTGGGGCGAGGGGGGCAAAGAAGAACAGTGAGGAAGGAAAATGCCTGGAGGTCCATTCCTGCTCCTGAAGGAATATTTTTAACTGATCTTAACTGAACTAATTTTTGTAGTGGGATAAGTAGGGTGGGAGGGTGAGGGTCCATCTGTGGTGGGTGTAGGTCTTGATTGGATTGTTGGAGGAGGCAAGAGGTTTAACACGGTTGGGAGTGCACAGGTTCAGGGTGGGCATGGGATCCGTGTAAGATGTGGGCTCATTGGGGAGGGAAGGCCTTTGAAAGGTGACGGTGATGGGTGACGGGGGGAGGATGTTCAAAAGTGACAAAGGGTGAGTGCGCGATGGGGGAGAGGAGTTGGTTACAGGAGGAGGGGAGAAGGTATTGGAGACGGTTTGAAATGTGACACATGCCATCCTCATGAGAATACAGATCAGATTGTCAACACCCTCGATATCCAACAGAAAACATAATAGGTTAAAGGAAGTTCATTGGTTGGATGGAGCTGGATTTCAGTTCAGTTGAAGGAGAACCCAGATAATCTATCCTGATAAGGCAAAGGTCTCTCTGTGGATTCCAATGGGCAGCAGAGAGAAGGGGAATTGTGTGACTCTGTGGCTTTCTTCACATGGCTGGCAAAAACCTTTCCAAAGAGCGATGTCACCATGTATAGTCCTGATTCAGTGGAACATTGGACAGTCTTCGTCCCCCTCATGGAGCAGGGGGTGTGCACACAGGCAATAACACAAAGAGCTGCAAGAAAAACCCAGCAATCTCAGTGAAGTGCAGTAATTAATATATTTATAAAAGTAACTATTTACAATTATTGTACACCCGTGTCACTAAAATGAACTCAGTATTTCTTAATTTTTCTTATCCTACCACCAGGTTTTGGTGCTTCCCTGATACCTGCAGCAGAGGTGAAAGCAGCCTGCTGACTACTAAGCGATCATGTCTCTGATTACTTTGGTGGGTGTCCTCTGGAGGGCCGAAGCCTGCCGGGCCACGGCCTTCTCTGCATCTCCTGCTCTAGGGTAGAGGCACCCCCGGCGGTCTGAGGCTGGAACTGACCAGAGGCTTGTCATCTGATTTGACTTAGCAGGGGCCTCTTCTCCAATCTTCCAAATGCCAGAAACCTCACTGCCTCCTCCTGCTATGGACATGTGTCCATGGGGAAGCCACCAGAGTGTGAACATAAGCCTGAGCTCAATCTATGAGCCACTGAGTTGAGTGTCTCTGGCCTGGTGGATGGAGAATACTGGAATGACTCTACCTTTGAAAAAACATCCTTGTCCTCTCCCGAGGTCTCCTGCAGGCTGGGACTGAGCCAGGTTTGGGAGTCAGCCTCATTCTCTTCCTACTGCACCTAGGATGGAGTGAATAGAGAATGAGTGACTGTCCAGGTTGCATCCTTTATTGCATGGAGCCTCACCCTCAGATTCTGACCTGCAGAGAATAATTATACATTCCCATTGAATAGCTGGGGGATGCTGGCCTCACCATCACCACATGCAATGAGGCAGCAGCCCAGCATCTTCTGACAGGCTTGTACGGCTGGGCAGCAGAGATACTGCCTTTGCCACTGACATCCATGTTCCATGACACATTCAGAGAATGGTGAAATTAGTTTATTTACCTTGTCAACACGGATTAAGTCATTCATGCATTTCCTGCACTGCCGGACAACCCTCCTCTGCACACCTGTGGTACTGATCACCCTGACGACCCCCTCCCAAGCAGCTATGGTGAATCTGGTGGGCCTCCTGCTCCCATCTCTGGGAAGGACGATGTCCCTCCAGTACTCCATGGCCTGGAGGGGAGTCTCCATTGAGACATCACTGAACCGTGGGGCTGGTTCTTGCTGCTTACTGTAAGTCAAGTCCCGGACTCCGGGCACAATGATTTACTTGCTGTGCTTTTAAATATGGCACCCAGACATGATGGCAGAGAACGCCAGGACCTGGGTTCAATTCCGGCCTTGGATGATTGTTTGCACTTCCTCCCCGTGTCTGCGTGGGTTTCTCCGAGTGCTCCGGTTTCCTCCCACAGTCCAAAGGTGTGCAGGTTAGGTGGATTGGCTATGCTAAATTGTCTGTTAGTGTCAGGGGTCTAGTAGAGTAAATAGGTGGGGTTATGGGGATAGGGCATGGTTGGGATTGTTGTCGGTGCAGGCTCGGTGGGCCGAATGTTCTCCTTCTGCACTGTAAAGATTCTATGATTCTCTGATCCCCATATCCCTTGACATCCAAGATTCGATCATTCTCAGACTTAAATATACTTGCCATATTACAGACACATCCTATTAGGGAGCTGCCTGTACAATGAAGCACAAATGTGCAGCTGTCATTCTGAAATCATTGCTGAATTATTCTAGCTGCTGCTTTGTATTATTTTGTTGTTTAATGAATTGGCTTAACACAGTAAATGAAAACTCTGCTGTGAGTTGAATCCTGTATCTTCCATTTACAAGGCCTGCACTTTAACCAACTGAGCCATCTGTTAGATTCAAGTGTATGAGTTGAATATTATTGTGTATTTACCGTACATTATAACTGCATCAGACGTAAATTCCTGTTTACCTGGTTATGGGATTATTTGTTCCTGTGCTGTTATTACATTTAATATCCATTGCGCCGCTCACTTACACATTTGCCAATCTCGTTTTTTTAAATCTGCTGCACCATCTCCTGAGCAACTGCACTTCCTAGTTTGCCCCTCCTAATATAGCTTTCCTATTCAGTACTCAATGCTTTCTACACTTTCCCCATTTACTTTAATCTGTTCCTGAATTTTAACCTGCATCCCTAACATTTTAGACTTGAGCAACAAGAAACTGGGCAGAATTTGGTCACACAGATGAATTTTGGATTTGAGTTAGGATCGATGGGTAGGTGAGTGATTGGGGGTGTGTTTAATTGAGCACAGTGTGAGGATAGTTGTGTAGCTAGTGAAATAGGGCGCAGTCATCCCCAACCCGCGCCTGCCCCCCCCACCCTACTCCCTCCAACAAAGCCCTCTCCATAGCCAGCCCACCAGTCCCAGCACGGTCCAGGTGAAACGCATCCACCAGAATAGTTCACTGTTCCCTGATTACTGATGCCTGTGTCCCATGGATCGACACTCCTTCTTCCCACACCACTTTCTGAAGCATACTTTTTTTTTTATTCATTCGTGGGACATGGGCGTAGCTGGCTGGCCAGCGTTTTATTGCCCATCCCTCGTTGCCCTTGAGAAGGTTGTTGTTAACTGCCTTCTTGAATCGTTGCAGTCCATGTTCTGTGGGTTGACTCACAATGCCATTAGGGAGGGAATTCCAGGATTTTGATCCAGCGACTGTGAAGGAACAGCAAAATATTTCCAAATCAGGATGGTGAATGGCTTGGAGTGGAACTTGCAGGTGGTGGTGTTCCCATTTATCTGCTTCCCTTGCCCTTCTGGATGGAAGTGTTTGTGGGTTTGGAAGATGCTGTCTAAGGATTTTTGGTGAATTGCTGCAGTATATCTTGTAGATAGTACACACTGCTGCTACTGAGCATCATTGGTGGAGGAATTGAGTGTTTGTAGATGTGGTGCCAATCAAGCGGGCTGCTTTGTCCTGGATGGTGTCAAACTTCTTGAGTGTTGTTGGAGCTGCACCATCCAGGCAAGTAGGCATTTCATCACACTCTTGACTTGTGCCTTGTAGATGGTGGATAGGCTCTGGGGAATCAGGAGCTGAGTTACACGCTGTAGTATTCCTAGCCTCTGACCTGCTCTTGTAGCCATTGTGTTTATGTGGTGAGTCCACTTGAGTTTCTGGTCAATGGTAACCCCAACGATGTTGACAGTGGGGGATTCAGTGATAGTTACACCATTGAATGTTAAGGGGTGGTTAAAGTGTCTCTTATTGGTGATGGTCATTGCCTGGCATTTGTGTGGTGCGAATGTTGTTTAGCACTTGTCAGCTCAAGCCTGGATATTGTCCAGATCTTGTTGCATTTGAACATGGACTGCTTCAGTATCTGAGGAGTCGTGAATGGCGCTGAACATTGTGCTATCAGCGGCGAACATCCCCACTTCTGACCTTATGATGGAGGGAAGGTCATTGATGAAGCAGCTGAAGATTGTTGGGCCTAGGACACTACCCTGAGGGACTCCTGCAGAGACGTCATGGAGCTGAGATGACTGGCCCTCCACAACCACAACCACCTTCCTATGTACCAGGTATGACTCCAACCAGCGGAGAGCTTGCCCCCTGAAACCCATTGATTCCAGTTTCGCTAGGGCTCCTTGATGCCACACTGGGTCGAATGCGGCCTTGATGTCAAGGGCTGTCACTCTCACCTCACCTCATTTGAGAGATGATTACCTTCAAAGTTCTGCTTTTTAATTTGGACCTTAACTCTTCAAATTCTTCTCACAGAGCATGATTCCTGGCTCTACCTATGCTGTTGGTTCACACATGGACCACAACAACTGGGTCTTCCCTGTTCCTCTTACTGAACTCACTGTAGCACCGTATCTAAGACCTAACAAATAGAATGCTTCCTTGACTGTGGTGGTTTCCTGCTCCAGTAGCCTTTGCAGGTGGGCCTCCTGCTACTCCATGGATAGAGAATCTCTCTCCTTCTGCACCAAGGCAACCTGGCACTGCATTTGAAAACCTTGGAAGCTGCTTTCTCCCCTGTATCATTCTTGTCACTCTTCTTGCAGTCAGATGCTCTTATCCAGTCACTTCCAGCACCTGCTCCAATCTAAATGCAACCCCTCCTCCCTCTTTAAAAGATGCAGGCTGACTGCAAGTAGTCCAAATTAGTTCAAACTCCAGTTAAACAATCTCGATTTTCTGCATCTTGCACTGGCATGCAGCCACTCTACAGCATGCTTTGTGCTGGCTGCATGCTGCAATGATGTCAATGAGATTTGGGGTTACTGCAATTTGACACAGTGCTTTTGGGAAGGGTCTTAAGGCTTTCCAACTTAGGGTGTTATTCTCTCAAAAACATCAAGATGATTTAACAAGCAAGGTCTGAATTCATCATAGCTGATGTTTACTAGTACATCATACAGCTACAGGTTTACTCTTAATAATCATTCTCATGAATCATACCCTTGATGAACATAGAATCTCTACTGTGCAGAAGGAGGTCAATCGGCCCATTGAGTCTGCACCAATTCTCTGATAGAGCACTTACCCAGGCCCACCACCTGCCCTATCCCCGAAACCCAATGCATTTACCCCACTAATCTACACAGCTTGCAACACTAAGGGGAAGTTTAACATGGCCAATCCATCTAACCTGAACATCTTTGGACTGTGGGAAACCCACACAGACATGGGGGGAACATGCTTATTTCGCACAGTCATCCAAGGTGGAATAAAACCCGGGTCCCTGGTGTTGTGAGGCAGCAGTACTAGCCACCGTGCCACCCTTGCTATTATTTGGTGCATATTGAAATAAGATTAATAAACTACCTTCTTTAAATGTGGTGTGGAGGAGGTCGGAGACAGTGACAACTCAGCACGGTTCAGGTTCCTGGCACCAACAAACCTAAGCAAGGTGCACGTGATCCAATATTCCATGTTTATTTCAAGTATTATTAATTCCTGTATAATTGAAAGAGGAGTTCAGCATGAATGCTGTTTATTACCAGTCCTCTTCCATGTTTATGTTGAAGCAATGATCAAGGAAGCATTTGAAGACTTAGGGCCCGATTTCACCATCACGGTGCACCTGTTTCATTTTTGGGCGCGAAAACTTGGTAAAGTTGGGCGTGAGGCAAGTAGCGTGATCTGCGCCCACCTTCACGCCGGTTCTTCCTTTACCAAGGCCTGGAAATGGCCATGATCGGGACCGCGCCCGAAATGGGCATGACGGCCATTTAAATGCATTTGCATGCACTTAACTTGACTTAGAGGGTTGCGCGCCCAACCTTACCGGCACTTCCCCCTTTATCACTGCATTCGCCCATTGAGATTCGGCCCGAAACAGCCATGCTCTACAAAAGTCCGATTCGGGCGCTCCAGCTAATGAGGAGGTAAATGTGTAGCGTCCAATGACTCTCTGCTTGAGATCAGTGGGTGGGAGGGGAAGGTGGGTCTGACGGCTTTCTGCTTGAGGTCGGTGAGGAGGGGGGGATCCGCTGCAACTCTGCCTGAGATCAGTGGGGGGAAGCGGGGGATAGGGCCGCAATCAGCCTGGGTAGCGGGAGGATGGAGGGATAAGGGGGTCAGCAATGTTGGGGGGATGGGGAAATATCTGTGGGGGCCAGGGAGAGGCCCAGGAGCAATATGACAGGGGAGCCGTATTCTATCTTTTTGTTCTGCACATGCACAATTGGAGGCACCAATCGGACTGCAGGGTATTGGACGCGGTAAGCCCCGCCCACAGGCTTGAAGCAACGCAATTCAGAATCGCTGATATGTTTTCAGGCAGAATGCGTGTGGAGGCATCTGAGAATGAGTCTAAAAGTTGGATCTGGAACACTCCCAGTTTCAAGTCCGCCCAGCACTTAGAATCAAAATGGTAAAATAGGGCCCTTAGAACCTGGCATGAAGATTGGGAAGGGAAGAATGATAGCATCAGTTCGAAAAAAGCACTTGTAGCAAACACAGAAAGATTAGAAGAACTAAAGGATAGATAAACTAGTAACACACAGGTATGAACTGCAGAATAAAAATGAACATTGAAAAACCAAAGCATATCTCAAAATCACCAAGAAATATTCATATATTCATAGAAGAAAGAGAACTAGAATATGTGAAAGGATTCAAATATTTTGGAAGCATGATATTTTCAGATGGACGAACTACAAAGAAATAGGAACAAGGAAAGTAATGGGAAAGGCAATATTTGATAAGTAAAGACCATTGTTAACCAGAAATTTGAACAAGCAACTCAAGAAGCAACCTGCAAAGAGCTTGATTTGAAGTGCTGTTTTTTATGAGTGTGAGTGTGGAAGTTACAGAAAGAGGAGACCAACTTGCTAAATAACTTTGAAACTGGTTGTTGTTGTTTGGGGGTAGGGGGGGGAATGATGAGCTGGTACTGGGGGCTTGAAGGGAAAGTTGCAAGTCAGTGTGAATGATTAGGGGGGCCAGTTGTGTAGATACCCAGATGTTAGATGAAGTTTTAATCTGTCTAACATTTTCATGGGTAACTCTTCAGATAAATACTGTGGAACAGTCTGAGGACTCTAACTCCAAGTTGGAGATGTTCACAATGGGTCCAGGGAGCAGAGGAATTGTCCATTGGAAGCTGAAATTTCCCAAACAATTTCCACATGGGTCATCACATCAGGAGTTACACAGGGTCCCGATGTACATCTCAGTCATATCTCCAGTCTCAGACAATCCGGTGACTGGAAGACTTGGGCCCATTATTTAATCTATCCAGAATCTGCCTCAGGTCCATTGTAGTGGCCAATTGTTTCTTCAAGTCATGGTCATTCTCTGCACAAGGAAAAACTTCCTGATATCAGCTTTAAAATTGCAGTTTTCAAGCTTGAACATATGTTTACTTAACCTATTTGCACAATTTAATTTAAAGTAGCTATTTTAAAACATAACATTTCCATGCCATTTACTATTGTGTATACCTTTTATAAGGTCAGTTCTTCAATACCTACTTAAAGCTTTAACATATCCACCAAATACTCTTCAAATGGTTTACACAATTCAACTACAACATCAATAATAACTTTTATTTATCATAGAATAGAATCATAGAATCCCTACGGTGCAGAATGAGGCCATGCGGCCCATCGAGCCTGCACTGACAACAATCCTACCCAGGCCCAATCCCTTAACCCTATGTATTTACCCTGCTAATCTGCCCCTGACCCGAAGTGGTAATTTAGCGTGGTCAATCAACCTAACCCACACATATTTATAGTGGTAAAACATTCCAAAGTGTTGCACAGTTGTGTAGGATTTTGGCTCCGATTTTGGTGTGGAAGTGATGGTGAATCGGTCAATATTCTCTGTCACTGCTGCTCTGAAGCTGACAGCAACTTCAGAAATCTGTACATGCAGAGACTAATGGAAGACACTGACGGTGATTCTGTGCTTCTCCAGAGGGTGCGCTGTTGAGGTACCCCAAAACTGCAATTAATGGGAAATCAATTGAATTGACAAGAACTTCCACTGTTGTACCATTAGACTCATTGTAAAAACCTTTGAATAAGTGACACCTTGCTGAATGAGATGAATGAGATGAGTTCTTAACACTGTATGGGCTTCATAATTAATGTCAAACATCCTCCTTTGATCCTAAATAGGAATCTTTTATTTGTGGAATGTCCAATTTCTCCATAATGATAAGAAAATCCACATTTTATTTGGTTTTTTTGAAGGTTCATTAAGGCTTATTTTACCTCTCTCTTAATCCAATTTATTTACTTTTCTACCTGAAAATATAACTAAAAGTGAGAGGGTGGCACAGTGGCACAGTGGAAGGGGCAGCACACTGGAAGGTGTGGCATGGTGGCACAGTGATAATTACTGTTGCCTCACAGCACCAGGGACCCGAGTTCAATTCAGGCCTCAGGTCACTGTCTGTGTGGAGTTTGCATGTTCTGCGGGTGCTCTGGTTCCCTCCCACACTCCTATGATGTGTGGGTTGGGTTGATTGTCCATGCTAAATTGCCTCTTAGTGTCAAGGGGACTAGCAGGGTAAATTCCTGGGGTTATGTGGATAGGGCTTGGTGAGATTGTTATCAGTGCAGGCTTGATGGGCTGAATGGCCCCCTTCTACACTGTTTGTATATTAATTAAATTTTAAAAGCTTTAGTTAAATTAGAAGCTAATGAAGCTTTGTTAATATTTATTTATTTAACCATTTAGCTACATGCTGATATCATTGCTGCTGGACGCTTAGGGATCCTCTTTGACTTGATACCTTTTTAAAAAAATTACTCCATCCTTAAAGTTATAAAGCCAATGCTCAGAATGGACTGGGCAAACTTAACGCCATTCATTGCTTGCTCTAAAAACTAAATTCAAAATCCAACTGAATCCAATTCAAGGTCCCCATAAGAGAGACCAAGTTTAAGTTTATTTATTAGTGTCACAAGTAGGCTTACATTAACACTGCATTGAAGCTACTGTGAAAATCCCCAAGTGGCCACACTCCGGCGCCTGTTTGGGTACACTGAGGGAGAATTTAGCATAGCCAATGCACCTAACCAGCATGTCTTTTGGATTATGGGAGGAAACTGGAGCTCCCGGAGGAAACCCACATAGACACGGGGAGAATGTGCAAACTCTGCACAGACATTCACCCAAGCCAGGAATCGAACCCAGATCCCAAACAAGATCCAAGTTGACAAGATAAGGCATTGCACCCCATTTTGGGCTTGATCTAATGCTTGAACTTAGCCAAATCTTTGACTTGACTTTTTCTTTAATAAATAATTGTCTTTCCTCTTTGTAACAAGTTTGACCATTATATACAGTTTTATTTCATTGAATCATAGAATCCCTACAGTGCAGAAGAGGCCATTTGGTCCATTGAGTCTGCACTGAATTTCTGACAGAGTATTTTACCAAGGCATTCTGCCCCACCCTATCCCCATAACCCACACATTTACCACGGCTAATCCATCTAACCTGCACATGTTTACTGTGGGAGAAAACCCACGCAGGCAGTCACTCAAGGCTGGAATTGAACACAGGTCCCTGGAGCTGTGAGGTAGCAGCACTAACCACTGTGCCATCACGCTGTCCATCTTTGACTTGACGCCAGATTTAAACTTGGATTTGTAAAGGGAGAAGAAATGTCACAAACATCAAGAACTTTCTGCAAGGTTAGCACCAAGCCCCATTACATTGTCACTGACTGCAAAGCCCAGGCCAGTGTGATTAGGTTTTTGAAGGAGAGATGATGACAGCTTTGAAAGGGAAAGGAACAGTATCTGAGGAACAGAACACTAAGGAACCATTTAAAATATCAGCTAGCAGGATGTCCATAAGGGAAAGTTGATTGCACATTTCGGACAACTGATGCAACGCAAATAATGATTAACAACCCCACCAAATATTTAGCACTGCATTTCTTCCAGCGAATTTTGTGTCTCCACTATTCAGCTCATGCCTGTTTCAGCTACAGCACTGCCAACTTGCAGTTACATAGCAATTTTAACATCAGAAAATGTCCAAAAATGCTTCAAAGGCAGAATCAAAAATGCAGCTGAGCCAAAGGTGGACTTATTGGGGTTGGGTTTAATATACTTGAAAGTCAATATCAGCTAGAATGAGGGCCATGAAGGAAACATTTGTTGTCACCAGTAAGAATAGGTTAAATTGAGTCAAACATTGGTTGCACGAATTAGATTAATTCAGAGGTGCCTGGGCAGTAAAGGGATAGAGCAAGAGGATGGTGCAAGCTCAGATCGAGGGGAGGTGAAACCTGAAGTGAGGTTTGGGAAGGCAAGGGAGAAGGAGAAGCAATTAAATAGATTGTTGGTGACTAGAATTGCACTGTTGCACATTTTTCTTTCCAAATTAATTTGTGCATTTTAGCAACAATAATCAAGACATTAGAATGCACATGATCCTGAGTATTTATGAGCTTATGTTGTTCGTTCAGTTGGGATTTCTGCAGACACTCCGGTCTCTTTTGTTAGAATCCTCCCAAACAAACTTTATGCTGTTTTCCAAACAGATTTCCTGCATGCTTAAATTCAACAGCTTTGTTTTTGGAGAGTATTGGACAGTTAGTGCAATGCAAATACAAGGCAGTAATGTTAAAACCAGTGAAATACTGCACATCAGAATTTTATTCTTTCAGTTCTACGGGGTAATAAAGTCAAGTTCAGCCCAGTCTTCTACGTAAATATTTTCTAATCGTATCCTGCCAATGTTTTTCCGAACATCATTCTAACAATTAATTTGTTCAATTAATTGGGTCCGCATTATTAGTGTATGTGATAGCAATATACTCCTTTTGTAACTGTCTGGGAAAGTCTACTCTTTAGTCTTTACCAATGAAATGTAGTAAAGTAATGCTTTATTCTGAAACATAATACCTAGTGACTGAGCAGATTCTTAATAAAAATCATCTCATCTGTACGTTTGCCAGTGGATTCTACTTTCAGTTGAGACTTTGGCTGATCAACATGAACTTGTTAAGGCTGTGACAAAATTATAATCGTGGCGAACTCCTTTCAGAGAACATAGCTAAATGCAGCTTCTTATGTACTAGAAGGTAAGAAAGAAGCAGGAAGCCATTTGTCAATCCTAAAGTGTCTAGTTAGTACATCAAGGTCAAAGTGGAAAATTTTCCATGGAAAACATTCCAATGATAGTGTGGATAATAATTCATGCTGAAAGGAATAAAACTCTAAAGAGTAATTGATTATGTTTTGTTTCTGTAAAATGTCCAATTATCATACAATCACAAAATGATACTGCACAAGGGAGGCCATTTGGCCCATTGCACTTGTGCTGGCTCTTTAGTAGGCTGACCCAATAAATCTCACACCCTCTTCTGTTCTTATAGCCCTGCCTTTTCCATACAAGTGTTTATTGCATTTCCTCTTGAATGTTAATACTGAATCTGCTTTATTCCAGATCCAGCAGCAACTCACTATGTCAAAAACAAATCCTCATGCTTCTGGTTCTTTTGCCAATCCATTTAGGTTTGTGCCCTTTGGTTATTGGCACTGAAAACATTTCCTCTTCATTTACTCAATTAAAACCATCCATGATTTTGAACAACTCTATAAAATCTGCCCTTAACCTTCACTGTTCTAAAGGGAATAATCCCAGCTTCTCCAGTCTCTCCATATTCTCATGTCTGGTAAGCTTGCCATATATTTAATAGCCATTACTGGCATTAATTGTAATGTCCATCCACTTGGTTAAAACTAAGGGAAATTAGAATGTTAAATGTTGCAGAGTTCTGAATTAAATTTGTGCAGTTAGAAAATTAAAAGTGTGTGATTTTTTTAGGGTGTTTTTGTGATTTGCCACAGAAGGACTGCTTAGGAACATGCCATTGATACATTTACTGCATTTAATTCTTTGAACCGACATCTGATATCTTTCATCATATTTAATCGCTGGCTTTTTCAATATCTGGGATTGAGAATTATAACTGATACAATGGGTGGAATTTTCCACCAAAAAGTGCCAAATTGTTAGGTTCAGACTGAAAACCGGTGTATTTCTCCCCAGAAACAAAGCCAGATTTTCACTCCGGGGGCAAATTCTCCTGCCGTTCACACTCCGCCGCAGCTGCCAGCGAGTATGGAGAATTTGACACTGAGCCAGATCTCCATTCACTGCAGCGAGGCCGGAGAATCCCCTCTGTGGGGGAGATCCGAAAATTCCGGGCCAGATCTTCTGACACATGGCCAATAAAAAGTAGGGGGGTGTGTTTTGCGCCGTGATTCTGGTGGTGCGGAACCTGATAGAACTGGCTCCACAGAGATCAGGTACCAATTGTACAGGGCACCCTGATCTCAGAGTAAAGTTAAAGGCTCCCTTCCCACCGCCTAGAAATAATCGGAGATCTTGGCTGGAATTTTACCGCCTCACTCACCCTGGAATCAGGGCAGGCGAGGCTCGCAGAATGGAATTCTCCATTGGCCTCGGGTGGGATTTTACGAGCCTCGCCCGAGTCAGGTCGTAAAATAGCGGTACTTGTTCCCACAAATCCCGCTATGGTCCTCTCGCGACAGTTAGCGGCCACAACGGGATTTGCGCCCGGGGCAAACGGGCCCTGAGAATCTCATCCAATATCTCTGCACATCTTACAGTTTTTACTTGCAAAAAGCTTGCAGCTTAAGATTTATGAAGCAATTTTGGAAAAGCTGCAGTTATCCTCCGTCAGCTTAGGTCAATTGGATTCCATTTAACTCGGATCGATTCTTCTTCAGCAGGGCTTCTCATGTTGATGGTTTCAATCTGGACTAGAGTTATTCGCCTCCTTTTATCCACTTAGCTTCATAGCAACTTTCTTCATGTTGCTCTTTCTTTGCCCCCCCCTTGATTTGATTGGTCCACATTGAACTTAGTCCAAAATATCACATGTGGTTGGTTTTCCCCGCAGTTGTTTTTCCCCCATGGTTGGTTTTCCCATGGATGAGGGGTTGCTTAACCACAGGACATCTGGAGCACATGTTCTTGGGTCTCTTTCAGCCGTCTCACCCAAGTTGTGTGTTGTTGTCTGAATCAAAGGTCATTTGAGAAAACACAATAGTGGAAAATACAGTTTTTTGCAAACCACAACATGCTTTGAGAACTGCAAGATGTTCCAAGAATTGTCAGCTTATTCCCACCATATCTTTGCAATAATCTTAAGCATGCTCTTACACCCAAGTTTTTCTTGTGTGGCTTTTATAACAAAGGAGGACAATGGCAATTTTAAGTCATTTAAACCATATTGATTATTGAAGACCAATATTTAGAAATAAGAAATAACTTCATTTATATTCTGACTTTCAGATGGCCAGCAAGCTTCACAATGAGCAAGGTACTGTTGTTATTGTCCATGCAAACATAGCAGAAATTTTGATTACAGCAAGATCTTGCAAGCAGCAATGAGGCAAATCTGATTCCGTTTGGCAAAGTCTTACCAAAAAATGGCAGAGTGTTGATTCCGGTGAGAAAAATGGCTTATTTCTCTCCAGAGCAACAGGCCGGTCTTCTCTCCAGATGTTACCCCACACTGCCATCACACTGGGCGTGTTTCACACCATCATGTGGGTGAGGGGGCCTCAACATGCCAGCAAATGCTGGCTGCACTGAAACAGGGACAGCATGTTTAAAGGGCGCCCTAACCAGAACAAAAATGACCTCCCCTTCCAGTCCACCACGGAATTCCCACCCCCCCAGCAGTGAACGGAGCAAACATTCACTCACTCACTCCCCACCCTCCCCCCGATCAGAGCCAAAATTCACTCCTCTCCCACACCCCAACCCTCACCCCATCCCCCAACCTCCCTACCCACACAGTCAATGCCGGTATCCACCACCCTCCCCAAATGGCAATCACCAGCGTCCCAAGCTCCCACCGCTGCTCCTGTCCACCCCCAAATAAATGAACTACTCCTCCCCCATGAGGCTCCCACTGGGGTTTGCTCCTGCCACAGTTTGGCACTGCCAGGTGGGCATGGTGCTAACCTGGCAGTGCCAACATGTGCCAAGTGGCAGAGTTGGGGGCATTGTCAGGACACTGCCTGGACATGTCTCTCTCCCCCATGGGGAGATCTCGGTTGACATCTGGGTGAATCTGTTGTAAACTGCACCGACGTGACGTCACATTGGCGCAATTTGAATATACGGTGGGGGTCAATATACAGTGGGGGGGGTTAATGATATGTAAATATATTAAAATAAATGTAATAAGGTTCATGCCCATTATGGGCATGAACCTGAATACATCACCGACGAGAAGCAGTGAAAACCAGAAGCTGCGATCTCGCCAGCAAGATCCGCGACTTCTGGGGTTTTGCTGAATCTTGAGCCCTGCCGCCATTCCCATGGATGGAAAGTATGGCTCCAAGATTGCCCCCCAGTGTTGTTGATAATGGGCTAAATGTTGGCTAGGACACAAGCAGAATTCCTCTGCACTCCTTTGAATAAGAATCCCATCTGGACAGATAGACGGGCCTTGATTTAACACTCATATCTTAGCACACCAAGAATCAGACCAGAAACAGATGAAGGTAGCACAAACTGAAATATGGAAAAAATTTCAAAACAATCATTTATGTGACACTGACCTATGAAATTGTTAAAGAGTCTTGAGAGAAAGACATATTGATTGATTCATGGGATCACATTTTTTAAAAAAGCGATTCTGTTTAGTCTTTCTTGAAAAGGAGACAATGAAACCTGTCTGCCAAGCTTCCAAAACAGCGCACAAACCCTTTTCACTTTTTTGTTCTGTGGATTGCAAGCCTGAAGGTAATTTTTCAATATCAGATTCAAGAAGCACTAAAAAGCATGAAATTAATTCCATGTAAGTTTAACACACCTGAAAAAAATGTTGAATAATTTAATACTCTGCAGGTTCAGGATATCAGAAATTGCTTTGACTAAACCTGTGCCTTGCTGAATAATTTCATGGAGCATATTGTGGAAATAATGAAAATAATGGTGAGACTAACAACTCCCCCCCCCCTTAGTTCTGAGCAGACAGAGAGCAACATCTGGCAAGGGCAAATGTGCAGTTAAACACAAGAATCAGAAGTTGCTGTCAGAAATGCATGCCCCCCCCCCCCCCCCCCCCCACTCCCCAATCTGAATATAAACTGCATCTCACTATCTGGCTTCTTATTCAAATGCAGTGAACAACATGGGCGGCACAGTGGTTAGCACTGTTGCCTCACAGCACCAGGGACCAGCCTGGGGTGACTGTCTGTGTGGAGTTTGCACATTCCCCTTGGCCGGAATTTTTCCGGCACGTCCACCATATTTAATAAGGTTCTCGAGGAAAAGGCGAGCATTGCTCAAGGTCAACATGACCACACACCAGTTGAGAATTCCTCTGTAGTTGTTGTATCCACTCGCTGAGCTCAACAAGGCCTCCTGGTGCTTGTGACAACTCAGCCAGTTGCTGTCAGCGAGGCTCACAGAACGGCATTCTCCATTGACTTCGGGCGGGATCTTATGAGCCTCAGGTGGGCGAGGCGGTAAAATTCCGGTACTTGTATCTGCATGCATTTCCTCCGGGTGCTCCGGTTTCCTCCCATGTGCCAATAATGTGCAGGTTAGGTGGATTGGCTATGCTTAATTGCCCCTTAGTATCCCAGGGTGTGTTGGTTAGGGGGATTAATGGGGTAAATATGTGGAGTTGCAGGGATGGGGAGGGGATGGATCTGGGTGGGATACTCTGTTGGAGAGATGGCACAGGTCCGTTGGGCCAAAAGGGCCTCCTTCTGCACTGTAGAGATTCTATGATTCTATGATTCTAAGTTCATGTACTGACATTGCATATATGAATTAAATACACCATTGAAATGTATGGCTGATTCATTTTAGACCAAATACTCCTTTAAAGCCTTAATTACAATCTCTTTGGCACTGAAAATTAACAAGTGTGGAGTACCATCCCTTTAAGTGTATTATTAATGTTGCTGGAGGTTTAAAAGTAAGTATTTTTGTATTTTTTTTCTTTCTGCTTGTTATTTTTCCCTCTCTGAATCCAATCTTTCTTTCCCTCTGGTTATTTTCTTCCTATATCTAAGTTGACATTGCAAGAGGTCACACGATACCAAGTTATAGTCCAACAGGTCTATTTGAAATCACAAGCTTTCGGAGCGCTGCTCCTTCATCAGGTGAAGTGGAGAGAGGCACGCAGGCACAGAATATATAGGCAGAGTGACACTAGCCTGACACTCACAGGTAATCAAGAGTGTCAATGGATAGGTACAAACAGTGTAATGCAGTGTCGGCTGGCTGAATAACAAGTCTTTACAGGTAATCAAGAGTGCTAATAGGTAAGTGCAAGCAGTTAAGTTCAGAATTAGTCCCATTTTTGGACACATGCATTTCCATTAAGGGCAGACACCTCAGCACTTCACTCTACTGTAAACCCATGGATAACCTATAGCCTGTCGACACTTTACACATACTGACTTTGGAGCAGTGCTCCGAAACCTTGTGATTTCAAATAAACCTGTTGGACTATAACCTAGTATCATGTGATCTCAAGTTGACATTGAATTCTAAGTGACGCTTTCGGCTTTCAGGTTTTGCAATGCTGTTCATGTTCAATGCACAGTTGCTCAGCCTGTTCACACACATCCTAGATATGCTATATAGGGTAGTTTGGATGTCTCAATGATGGCAATTGGCAGTGAAAAACCCTACAGAATGTTAATGGGCAAGTGCAAAGTCCAGGCCCAGGTTTTATGTAAATCCTTACCTATAACATGCAATCCCTAAGTCAATTCAAAATGAAAATATCAGGTTAATTTTTTTAATTCAAAGGGATCGAACAGACTTTGTTGGATCAAAAGAACAAAAAGGCCTTTTTACAGCTTGCTTTTTCATTCAAGGTTTGACATAAATAACTGTAAAATTGAAGTTCACAGAGCTAAACCTCAACAAATGTGTAAAGTTATGCATTTAAAATTGATAACAAAACATCCATTTTTCAAAAACTATTTGAATTTCTGAAATAAGCCAAGTTTCCTTGGTAATAATTCAGAATACTATTAATGGTCATTATATACTAAGTCATTACATTCCAAAAGGAATTCATCATACAGAGGACTTGGAATGATTTCAACATACTAAATCACTGTAAAATGATTTATTTTACTTGCTATTTATTACAAGGTTCTGATATCTTGAACATACATTAAATAATTTGTTAGCACTAAAATATTTGCATAATAATGTGATGTTCTGTTGAACTTTACATCATTCATTTAATCGGAAAGAGTAGGGTAAAATTTCATGCTTTAGGGGAAAAATGTGCATTCAATGATCATTATATTTTCTGTTTACCACCTGCCAAATACAGATGCATAAAGCCATGGCTGGCACGGTGGCACGGTGGTTAGCACTGCTGCCTCTGAGCGCCAGGGATCCAGGTTCGATTCCTGGCTTTGGCTCACTGTCTGTGAGGAGTCTGCACTTTCTCCCCATGTCTGCGTGGGTTTCCTGCGGATGCTCTGGTTTCTTCCCACAACCTGTAGGACATGCATTGGCCATGCTAAATTCTCCCTCAGTGCACCCAAACAGGAGTATGGCAAGTAGGGGATTGTCACAGTGACTTCATTGCAGTGTTAATGTAAGCTTACACTAATAAATAAATTTTAAAATAAATAAACTTTGAGGCAGGCAGCAAGAGTTGGGAAATTTCCCAGATCGCCATGCCCACCTCGGGAGATAGTGCTTGCAAAAGCCAGGTTTTCATTCGGGGGGGGAGGGGCGTCAACAGGAGTCGGGCCCACCAGCCTCACAACGAGCTTGTAGGCAGCCATAGGTGCTGCCAAGTGCCTGGGCATTGTTCAAAAGACCAACCTCAGTGCTCTGGGACTTCAATAAAACAAAAAACAGCCCTCTCGTCTGGCCATGCTAAATTCTCTCTCAGTGTACCCTAACAGGTGCTGGAGCCTGGCGACTAGAGGATTTTCACAGTAACTTCATTGCAGTGTTAATGTAAGCCTACTTGTGACACTAATAAATAAACTTAAACTTAAGTTGGTAGACCAACCAGCGAGACCCCACAGTCCCTCTTTTGCAGCATTTAACTGATTCCTAATTGATTCCAGGACTTCACCTGCTTAACATCAATGAACAATCCATCCCCTTCACTAATCACTCTGTGGGTGGAAATGTGTGCCCACTCCTTTGGCAGGATTTGTGGTCAGTGAAGGAAGTTTAATCGGCTGTGAAGATAGCAGTTGGGAACCCCATCATCTTCCCACCTACAACTCGATTAAGCCTGTGGATGGCTTTCCTGTCCCAATGCTAGTTGAGGCCCTTGAGTGTGAAATTAATGCCTGATAAGGTACTTTATGATGTGGAGATGCCGGCGTTGGACTGGGGTGAACACAGTAAGAAGTCTCACAACACCAGGTTAAAGTCCAACAGGTTTATTTGGCAGCAAATACCATAAGCTGTTCTGTCTGGAGACAATACACATCTCTTTAACCTGTGTTTAATGCTCCCTCCACCCACATTGTCTGTACCTTTAAGACCTGGCTGGCTGTCAGGATTCGCATTCTCATCAGTATTCTGTAACTTGATTTTTTGTGTCTCTGTGCACTGTTTGAGAGCACATTTCCACTCCATCTGATGAAGGAGCAGCGCTCCAAACGCTTATGGTATTTGCTGCCAAATAAACCTGTTGGACTTTAACCTGGTGTTGTGAGACTTCTTACAAGGTACTTCATTCCAGCTCCACTAGTGTTAATCCAGCACCAGGTGAGAGGTTCAGCATGCCAGGAACATGATAATTAAACCCAAGCATGTTAGTTTGTTGCTACCCGGAATGGGTAAGGGGACAGGAGGGTCTGATTGAGGGACCCGACATCAAGGTGTTGGAAGCTGCTGAAAGCCATCCCCTGCCCTTGCTGGCACCTCCCTCATTAACTGCACCCCCTGCCTGCCATCACTCACTTGTGCCCGGGTGCCGCTTTGATCTGATGCCTTGGGACAGCGTCGTACTGGGAGCATGAATACAAAAGGGATGCTGGCCTATGATTCACTGGAAATTCTTGGTGGGCAGGACTTGTATTGTGGCACAGTGGTTGGCACTGGTACCTCACAGCCCCAGGGACCTGGGTTCAATTCCAGCCTTGGGTGACTGTCTGTGTGGAGTTTGCACGTTCTCCCCATGTCTGCATGGGTTTCCTCCGGGTGCTCCGGTTTCCTCCCACAGTCCAAAGATGTGCAGGTTAGGTGGATTGGCCATGCTAAATTACCCCTCAGTCAGGGAGATGAGTTGGGTAAATACATGGGGTTACAGGGATAGGGTCTGGGTGGGGTTGTTATCGGTCCAGGCTCGATGTGCCGAATGGTCTGTTTTTGCACTGTAGGATTCTATGAGATGCATCAAGCAGGAGCCAAAATCTTTGATTCCAGGAAGAAAAAATAATGACAACTCACAATAACAGCAGTCTAGTGCCACGTATTCAACAATGTTTGTTTACAGGATAACATTGCCAACGTCCGTCATTCGGATTCTGATTTGTCCATCATTTTACAAAAGGTGCGTGATACTCAGAACCCAAAAATGAAGCAAAAATATACATCTTCTAAAATGGACAAAAATATAATTTTCCTTTTGCTTCTCCTCTTGGCCCAAAGGCACCAATGGCCGACAGCTCCAAGGCACTAAAAACAGTCAGTGTCTCACTTTGGTAACAATTCATGACAGGTGATCCTAAACAGTGGTGTCAGCAGGCTGTTTGACCATGAAACCCAAGGGTATAGCTGACTGAACAATACACAGATATCAAATATCTTTAGAACAAACAACAAGAAGTATGAATTGTTTGTATTTTGGCTTTCTTATAGGCCAGAGAATTGGAGCAGAATTAAAGAGGATGAAAACATTGGAGCTCCTGTTAACATAGAAGGGATTGTCTTCACAAAGCATTCGATAAATTATTAGCTCTGGTGTAATCTCCCCTTCTGCCTATAAATGTCTTCATGTCCAAGATGTGCAGGGGGTTAGGTTGATTGGCCATGCTAAATTGCCCCTTAGTGAGTATGAGGGATTAGCAGGCTAAATATGTGGGCTTTTGGCTGGGATTGTTGTCGGTGCAGACTTGATGAGCCGAATGGCCACCTTCTGCACTGTAGGGTTTCTATGGTTCTGTGTCCCTGATCACCCATTATATGAGGTTCTGAGTCGTGGCTGGTGTGGTCAGTGGTCATGTTAGCAGCTGGCATTACCATTTGCAAAGTGATAATTGGCATCACATACTAGCTGGGCACTATGTGAACAGGAGGCTTTCCTAGTAATGAAATTAAGGTGTTTGTTCCATTGAGCTTTCATTGCAATGTGTGATGGAGTGAGTTGCAGTTCACTCAGGGACCAGAACTTTGCAGCCGTTCAGGCCAGTGGGATTTTCCAGTCCCACCCGCCAACTGTGCACCCCTGCCACACATTTCACAACAGGGAGGGGCGCATTCATTGGGAAACCCCGTTGACAATGGTGGGGGCAGAGGATCCCGCCACCGGTAAATGGCGGGCTGCCTCCGCCACTGCAAAATAAGCAGCGGGTTGCATGGCAAATCCCGCCCAGGAAATTTGAGTTGTAGCTTTCTCCAGTGGGAAGATTGCCTTGAGCTATCTTGAGATTGAGATTGAATTGAGCTAGTCATTCTATTGCTCCGCACATGCCATTGATAAATCAACAAATGTCAAGGCTTGTACGACAAAGTTTTGATGATATTCTTTATGGAAAAGAATATTAAGTGTTACTGCCTGAGTAATTTAAGGAAGCTGACCTGAAGGTGGCAAGTAAAACCAAGAAATTGGTCATCTTTGCTGGCACACACATAGATGCCTCTTCATCCAGCAACTGACAGAACGTCCCGATGGCTCTGAGGAGGAGCACAATCTTTTTGGCACAAATAATTGTTTGTGTGTATCAACATGTTGGAAACAAATATCGATTGTGAGGCTTCATTTTAAGATTTTCCAGATTTGCCTTTTCCATATGATCATCCCCTTATTCTTCATAATATAGGGTGCAACTATAGAACCTGGATAAAATGCTAGGAAGTCAATTCCTCACATTTTGGGTGGCATAGTGGTTAGTACTGCTGCCTCACAGCTCCAGGGTTAAATTCGATCCTCGGGTGACTATATGTGTGGAGTTTGCACGTTCTTCCTGTGTCTGCATGGATTTCCTCCGGTTTCCTCCCACAGTCCAAAGATGTGCAGATTAGGTTGATTGGCCATGCCAAATTGCCCCTTAGTGTCAGGGAGACTGGCAGAGTAAATATGTGAGGCGACGGGATAGGGCAGGATTGTTGTCAGTGCAGACTTCATGGGATGAATGGCCTCTTTCTGCACTTTAGGGAATCTATGATTCTATTGTATGATCAATAAATTTGCTTTCTGATAAACTCACAAGAGCAAGGATTTTCAGAGAAGTTTGGGATCCAAGAACCAACCAACAATGGCTGTGTGTGTGACGTATGTATAAGTTTCAGTCAAGAAATTTAAAATTGGCTCCTCGACTCAGTGTCCACGTCAGGGATATGGCTGGCTGCTCATACTACCATTTATTTAATGGCAGCATTCTCAGACGGTAGTTCCATAGTCATAACTGAGAGAAGTGTCGCAAGAAGAATCTCTGGATCAACCTCCATTTGTATGTGATGGGGCAGGCTCTGATTGAGAGGTACTTCAGATCAACAAGTGATCTGGAGGAAAGTTTTGGATGTTATGACAGCTGTAGGTCACGCTGCCCCATTATTTGGCTTTAGTGCCCACAAGACGTTATGAAAATGATCAGCAACAAAAATAAATAAAGCTTGCTTCAGATCTCTGAAAAGCAGTGCAACATTGTGGTATCCATAAGCATTTTCACATAACGTGGAATGAATTCCAAACAATAGTGATGGCAGAGCATCAGACAACTATTTGAACAAAAGGAGGAATTTGTTTTGTGGATACCAAATTGCACATAGCCAGGCATGCCAATCTTGATAATGTAGACAAGTATAAAATGTACTATAATCATCTTGTTTATTGTCAGATAATGTGGGTCCTGTCCAGGCTTGTCTCGAACCTTCCAAGTATTGAGTCTTTCAGCACAAAAAAAGGCACGCACAGAGCCCCAATCATTATTTTGGTGTAATGCAGACAGACATTCATGTGGTTAGGAATATAGAGCAAAATGATGTTTATTCAAGTTAACTTGTGGTTTTTTTTCAAGCTGAAGTCAGAGACAGTGAAGTAGATTCGCATTTGACCTTTTCGGCCTCACCGCTCCATTCTCATTTGAAAGTATATCAGATCTTGTGTACATCCTATGATGAGGTGGCAATGGCCTAGTGGTAGTATCACGAGACTATTATCCCAGAAACTCAGCTAATGTCATGGGGACCCGGGTTCGATTCCCATCATGACAGTTGGTGGAATTTGAATTCAATGAAAAATATCTGGAACTAACAATCTACTGGTGACCATGAAACCATTGTCGATTGTTGGAAAAACCCATCTGGTTCATGAATGTCCTTTCGGGAAGGACATCTGCCATTCTTACCTGCCTATATGTGACTCCAGAGCCACAGCAATGTGGTTGACTCTCAACTGCCCTCTGAAATGGCCTGGCTAGCGACTCATTTGTATCAGCGTTTCAAGAAGGCAGCTCACCACCACCTTCTCAAGGCAACTAAGAATGGACAATAAATGCTGGCCAGCCAGTGATGCCCATGTCCCACAAATGAATAAAAATAAAGCATTTGACCCCAATTGGTATGCAGTAATGAGAATGAGCAATGACCTTTATTCTGATATCTTACCTTTGAGCAACTGCAAGCATCTTCCATTGCCATTGACAATCCAACACACCTCCCTCTCTTTAACTCTGTAGAAGAGTCGTGTGAACTAAATAAGTTCGCTCTCTTTTTTTCTCACATTGCTCAATGAAAGTAAAAACTAAAGAACAAATAAGTGACAGATGGCCCAGTGGGAGAGGGGAAGGGGTTTTTTTTGTAGACAAAAAAATGATTTGGATATAAAAAGAAAGGTCACAGGCTAATGTTGTTGAATTCAATGTTGAGTCCCGATGGTGATAATGTGCCTGGTCGGAAGATGAGAAGCTGCTCCTCAGGTTTGTTTTGGGCTTCACTGGAGCATTGCAACAGGCCAAGGATGGACATGTGGGCATGGTGCTGAGTTGAACTGGCTAGAACAGGAAATTGGGGTCAAAATATTGAAACTTTATGTCAGCATAAAGGTGCAATATCTGTAAGAAATTCTGAATGTTTTCTTAACAGAGCTAAGGAATTTGATCTGTCATGCAAACAGGAAACCATTGCTAACTAATGTAAATCAATATCCTTAATTAAAGGCCACATTAAAAAAGCTAAAATTCTATCGAGTATGATCCTTTAATCTCTATTTCAACTGGTACAATATGGAATGTATTGGAAGTATTTTTAAATAAGACCTGGTTATAGTTTGTTTAATTTTTCACAGAGAATATTCTTTTGTACTGTAAACATCTGTTTACTTGCCTCATGACAGATGCAGTATAATGTGGATAAATGTGAGGTTATCCACTTTTGCAACAAAAACAGGAGGACAGATTATAATCTGGCTAGAAATTAAGGGAGGGGAATGTGTAGGGGGACCAGGGTTTCCTCGTACACCAGTTGCTGAATGTAAGCATGGAGGTGCAGTAGGCAGTGAAGAAGGCAAATGGGATATTGGCCTTTGCAGCAAGAGGATTCGAGTACAGGAATAGGGATGCCTTACTGTAATTATACAGGGATTTGGTGATACCAAGGAATATTGTGTGCCATTTTGGTCTCCCCTTATCTAAGGAAGGATGTTCTTGCTATAGATAGGGTGCAGAAAAGGTTTACCAAAATGATTCCTAGGATGGCGGGACTGATGTATGAGTAGAGATTCAGTTAGGATTATATTCGCTGTTGTTCAGAAGAATGAGAAACCTAATAAATTCTAATAGGACTAGCAGGATAGATGTAGGAAGGATGTCCCCGATGGTGAGTGTCCAGAACCAGTCGTTATTTTCTAAGGATACAGGATAAACTGAGATGAGGAGAAATTTCTTCACCCAGAGAGTGCTCAGCCTGTGGAATTTGCTGGGGCAGCATGGTGACACAGTGGTTAGCACTGCTGTCTCACAGCGCCAAAGACCCAGGTTTCATTCCTGGCTTGGGTCACTGTCGCTGTGGAGTTTGCACATTCTGCGGGTGCTCTGGGTTCCTCTGTTATGGGTCAGATCAGGAACTCCAAAGTATTTTATGGAGCCCGCCTGAACCACAAGGTTTGCAACTTGAATTTGGCTGGGATAAGCCTGAGGTGTTTCACTTCAGGTATTTTTCAAGTGACCCACTCAGGAGCTTTTATCAAACAAAGTTTATTTCAGAATATAGTTAACATGTATAGTAAGAAAATTAGCAACAACTTTTATCAATTGCAAACAAGAAACAAAATAACCACTATAATGTATAACTCAATGAGTATCTTTAATGCGTTCCAATTAAAACCAAAATCCAATAAACAAGACCCTTTAAATAGGTTTATCATTGTACAGGTTAAAGCTCACACAATACTGGAATCCAGCTCCCTGGCTTGAATGCTGAGTTCAAATGATCTTGAAAACTCAGAGCAGCTTGTAGTCTTCAACTCCCCAAAACACCAAAACACAGATTGTTATTATAGGGTGGCAAACAAGATATGCATTCAGCTAAATGGTAAAACTTTCAAAATACTTCTTTCTGACTTCTTTCAGCTATGCTTCGAACACTGCAGCCAAAAAAAAACTAAAATCAACCTTTGTCACCAGACCGGCGCACAGTTTTATTTTCTCCTCCCACCAATGACATCATCCAAGGCTGTGAGCATGATTTTAAAAAGAACTTTCTTAAAGGGACACTAACATCACACCTCCAAGTGCTCTGGTTTCCTCCCACAGTCCGAAAGATGTGCTAATTAGGTGCATTGGTCATTTTAAATTCTTCTTTAGTGTACCCGAACAGGCATCATTGGAATGTGGTGACTAGGGTATTTTCATGGTAAAGTCATTGCATTGTTAATGTAAGCCTACTTGTAACACTAGTAAAATATTTTTTAAAACACAAAGTAGTTGCGACCAAAACATTGTAAGTTTTCAAGAAGGAGTTAGATATAGCCCTTGGGGCATAGGGGATCAAAGGATATGGGGGGAAGATTATTGAGTTGGATGATCGGCCATGAACATGATGAATGGCAGAGCAGGCTCGAAGGGCTGAATGGGCTACTCCTGCTCCTATTTTTGACCTTTCTATGTTTTATCATCCTGTCAGTTTCAATCTTCCTGGGCCTATAATAGCGTGGACCTTGAAGGAGGGGGGGTGCATATTCTGAGTGCCACATAGCTGGGAAGGGCCCTATGGATCGCCCCAGCAGGAAGACGAGCCAATTGGCAGGAGGGTGTGGACCATGGGTCGAGAGGGACAGGTTGTTGGAGTCTGGGAGTCCAGATAGAATCATAGAATCATAGAATCCCTACAGTGCAGGAGGCCATTCGGCCCATCGAGTCTGCACCGACCACAATCCCACCCAGGCCCTACACCCACATATTTACCCGCTAATCCCTCTAACCTACGCATCCCAGGACTCCAAGGGGCAATTTTTAACCTGGCCAATCAACCTAACCCGCACATCTTTGGACTGTGGGAGGAAACCGGAGCACCCGGAGGAAACCCACACAGACACGAGGAGAATGTGCAAACTCCACACAGACAGTGACCCGAGCCGGGAATCGAACCCGGGATGAGCAGTCTCAACCTTAGTCTAGTCTTAACTTGTTGTCCTGGTACTTCTGCTGGCAATAAGTTCTTTATAGTTAAAGATGCATTCAAGTCACCCTTTATCTATTACAGGACCCCTTCTCCTTATCTCAGACACTTTTCTGGTTGTTATTGCTTATTCTCATCACTTTTCAGTGAGGCTATTTCAGTATGCTATTTTAAATACCGGAATCTGACATTGATATGATCCAGTTAGTGATTCTGTAGCAAAAGCTGTATTTGTTGTTCCTGAGGTTTATTTTTAATCAAATTTATACACATGTCCTTAACCACAAATCTAATTTTACCTGGGGAGGTATTTTCCTTGTGGGCTCTTGAACTTTAAAGCACGCTCAAATGCAACTTAGAAACCATTACAGTGCAGGAGATAATCACTCAACCACAGTTTTCCCCAGAGCAGCCAATTCATGGCCAGAGGGAAGGGTCTAATTAAGGGGCAGGCGGGTTCTCAAAGCTGGATGGCCAGCCAGAGGCTCACCAGCAGAAGTTGCTTCCAAATGGAGGTGACCTCTCTCCAACTTTGTGAAACTTTACATTAAAAATGGCCTTTGCAGTCGAGCCACTACTGTGTTCGGGAGAGCGTCTCCACACGGGTGGCCCGCGGAAGCTGCTGTGCTCAAAGCGTTAAAGGCCTCTAAGCCTGCTTGGAGTGCCATCCTAACAAACACCAGCCCATCCCACCAGCCAACCCCTACCCCCCACCCCTCTATCCATGGTCTGTCAGGATGTCACCTCCAGGCAGCTAAACTGTCCCTTGCTGTTTCCAAGAACCTGCAGGCTAACTGGAAAATTCAAGTCGGTCTCTGTTAGCAGGCCTCAGGAGGCCTTTAGTTAGGTCAATTGGTTATCCACCACTTATAGAAAATAGAAGCTGGAGCAGTCCACTTGGCCCTTCAAGCCTGCTCCGCCATTCAGTTTGATCATGGCTGATCATTAAATTCACTATCCTGATCCCACCTTCCCTTGTGGACAGGTAGCCTTTTGTCTCTCTACCCCACTTCCCCCCCCCCCCCAACCCTACCGCTCCCCTTCCACCGCCCCCCTCAACCCCCCCCACCCTGCCACCCCCCTACCCCGCCACTACCCCCCCCACCCCTACCACCCCCCTTCCACCACCCCCTCAACCCCCCCCACCCCACCACCCCCCCACCCCGCCACTACACCCCCACCCCATCGCCCCGCTTCCCCCACCCCCCTCAACCCCCCCACCCCGCCATCCCCCCACCCCACCACTACCCCCCCCCACCCCTACCGCCCCCCTTCCACCGCCCCCTCAACCCCCCCCACCCCGCCACCCCCCCACCCCGCCACTACCCCCCCACCCCTACCGCGCCCCTTCCACCGCCCCCCTCAACCCCCCCACACCCCGCCAACCCCCCACCCCTACCACCCCCCTTCCACTGCCCCCCTCAACCCCCCCACCCCGCCACTCCCCCACCCCGCCACTACCCCCCCACCCCTACCGCGCCCCTTCCACCACCCCCCTCAACCCCCCCTGCCACCCCTACCGCCCCCCTTCCACCGCCCCCCTCAACCCCCCCCCCCCACGCCGCCACCCCCCCACCCTGCCACTACCCCCCCCCCACCCCCACCTCATCTTGCCTCCAGAAAAATGGTCCGGGTACAGGATGGAGCCAGGGAATCGGCAAGTGAGCTGCTCGCGCAAGATTCTGCAGTCACCCCCTAGACGTCCAGCCCCAGCAGGGGCTAAAAATCCCTGCTCACACTCAAAGGCATTTTCTCTACACCTTATGACAGACAGATTACTATCCCTTCAGCAACTGGGGAAACTCATGTCTGACTTTTAAATGTTTTTTTCAAGCCACTAGTTTAAAACCTCAAGTCGATGAGCAAGAAAAATATCTGCCGTGTTCCCTCCTCATTGTCAGAGAATATCCCAGTGACTTCCAGATAATTACAACAAATCTATTCTTCTCTCCAAGCTCACTGTGATCGAGGCTTATTATTCTACCCAGACAACACAAACATAATGATTGATTTTAATTGATTTATACATACCTTGACAGTTGCCGAAAACTTCCCTCAGGAAAAGATTTCCAAACTAATTATGAACTGATCATTAGCCGATGTGTATCTCCTGACTCAAACAGTATGCTCAGAAAGAACTTGTTTTTTTTCAATTATATACATTGGTAGCTTCATTTAATGGTGGAACTATTCACCGGAGTCCTGCATAGGAATCATCTTGAGTGCAAGTGAATACCAGAAATAAAATTTGAATGATGACCTTCAAGCCAACTTACATAAGAACATAAGAACTAGGAGCAGGAGTAGGCCATCTGGCCCCTCGAGCCTGCTCCGCCATTCAATAAGATCATGGCTGATCTTTTTGTGGACTCAGCTCCACTTACCCACCCGATCACCATAACCCTTAATTCCTTTACTGTTCAAAAATGTATCTATCCTTGCCTTAAAAACATTCAATGAGGTAGCCTCAACTGCTTTACCGGGAAGGGAATTCCACAGATTCACAACCCTGTGTGTGAAAAAGTTCCTCCTCAACCCAGTCCTAAATCTGCTTCCCCTTATTTTGAGGCTATGCCCCCTAGTTCTAGTTTCACCCGCCAGTGGAAACAACTTCCCTGCTTCTATCTTTTCTATTCCCTGCATAATCTCATATGTTTCTATAAGGTCTCCCCTCATTCTTCTGAATTCCAATGAGTATAGCCCCAGTCTACTCAGTCTCTCCTCATAAGCCAGCCCTCTCAACTCCGGAATCAACCTAGTGAATCTCCTCTGCACCCCCTCCAGTGCCAGTATATCCTTTCTCAAGTAAGGAGACCAAAACTGTACACAGTACACCAGGTGTGGCCTCACCAGCACCTTATACAGCTGCAACATAATCTTGCTGTTTTTAAACTCCATCCCTCTAGCAATGAAGGACAAAATTTAATTTCCCTTCTTAATTACCTGCTGCACCTGCAAACCAACTCCTTGAGATTCCTGCACAAAGACACATAGGTCCCACTGCACAGCAGCATGCTGCAATTTTTTACCATTTAAATAATAGTCCATTTTGCTGTTATTCCTACCAAAATGGATGACCTCACATTTACCAACATTGTACTCCATCTGCCAGACTCTCACCCATTCACTTAGATTATCTATATTCCTTTGCAGACTTTCAGCGTCCTCTGCAAACTTTGCTCTTCCACCCATCTTAGTGTCATCTGCGAATTTCGACACTTGGTCCCCAACTCCAAATCATCGATGTAAATCATAAACAATTGCGGTCCCAACACTGATCCCTGAGGCACACCACTAGTCACTGATCGCCAACCAGAAAAACACCCATTTACCCCCACTCCTTGCTTTCTGTTAGTTATCCAATCCTCTATCCATGCTAATACATTACCCGTAACACCGTGCACCTTTATCTTATGTAGCAGTCTTTGGTGCAGCACCTTGTCAAATGCCTTCTGGAAATCCAGATACACCACATCTACAGGTTCCTCATTGTCCACTGCACATGTAATGTTCTCAAAGAATTCCACCAAATTAGTCAAACATGACCTGCCCTTCATGAACCCATGCTGCGTCTTACCAATGGGATAATTGGTACCTCTTTCGTGATAATGATAGTTTCTAGGTTCTCACCTGCCATAGCCTTCCTGTCATCAATTTTTGGCATGTTATTTGTGTCTTCCACTGTGAAGACCGACACAAAATACCTGTTCAATGCCTCAGCCATTTTCTCATTTCCAGTTATTACATCCCCTTCTCGTCCTCTAAAGGACCAATGTTTACTTTCGCCACTCTTTTTAGTTTTATATATTTGTAGAAATATAAACTTGCCCTATTTACTTCTGGTGGGAGAAGCAGATATATCAAAGAAGCCAATGTTGCAAACAAAACTCATGTCTCGCTCCAAACAAATAATATTTGACAGTCCTGGCATATGCTACTGATGTGCAGATTCAAGCTTATGCTGCCTCTCTTTAAAAACACTGATGATTAGTTATTTCCTGAAAAATAAAAATGATTTCCATCCCAAGAATCTCCAATTTGTCATTGTGCACCAGAATAAATATTCATAGCATTTAATTAGCGTTGGCAGGAGTTGTATGTAATGCACAGCATCTTGCTGCTAAGATTCTAGTAATCCAATCACACTGCATAATAAGTCTAATTTAAAGTTTAGTTACTTGTATCACAAATAGGATTACATTAACATTGCAGTGAAGTTACTGTGAAAATCCCCGAGTCGCCACACTCTGGTTCCTGTTCGGGTACACTGGGGGAGAATTTAGCATGGCCAATGCACCTAACCAGCACGTCTTTAGGACTGTGGGAGGAAACCGGAGCATCCGGAGGAAACCCATGCAGACACGGGGAGAGCATGCAAACTCCACACAGTGACCCAAGCCAGAAATTAAACACGGGTCCCTGGCGCTGTGAGGCAGCAGTGCTAACCACTGTGCCATCCTAATTTTTATAGATATTTCAAATTGCAAAATGGTCATGCTTTTGAACAAAATGTTTCTCCCTTATTCAATTCAGTCTTCATTTAACTAATTCATGAATAAAAATGCAATTTCCACTCCAGTTGTCAATTGTTGTTAACATTCCAGATGTTGCCTGTTTTGCAGTGATGGAGACCAATTGGTGCTCTACAAAATGACACAACAACAGAAGGGTGATGTGAAGATGTTTTCTATCATCACAGGAACACTAGCTTATCAGATTATTGGCATAGAAATTAATGTTCAAAACTATGACGCTTTTTAAAAAATGCTTTGTGCGCTATGCAGACAAAGCATACCGTTCATAGAGTACATCGGGAAGATGGATAGGAGAGGGTGCAGAATGTAGTGTTACAGTCATAGCTAGGGTGTAGAGAAAGATCAGCTTAATATAAGATTGAGAGTTTGCAGTTTGAGAGGGAGAAGCTGGAATCAGATGTAACGATATTACAATTAAATCAAGGTAACTACAATGACATGAGGGAGGAGTTGGCCAGAGTTGATTGGAAAGGGAGCCTAGAAGTGAAGACAGTGGAACAGCAATAGCAGGAGTTTTTGAGAGTTATTCGGGAGGCACAACAGAAATTCATCCCAAGGAGGAGGAAACCATGCTAAGGGGAGGACGAGGCATCCACGGCTGACGAGGGAAGTCAAGGACAGCATAAAAGCAAAAGAAAAAGCATACAAAGTGGCAAGGATCAGTGGGAAACCAGAGGACTGGGAAGCCTTTAAAAGCGAGCAGAGGACAACTAAAAAAGCAATAAGGGGGGAGAAGATGAAATATGAGTGTAAGTTAGCTAGTAATATAAAATAAGATAGGAAGACGTTTTTTTCGATATAAAAGGTAATAGAGAAGCAAAAATAGCCATTGGACCACTGGAAAATAAGGCTGCAGAAGTAATAATAGGAAACAAAGCAATGGCAGAGGAACTGAATAATTACTTTGCATCAGTCTTCACGGTGGAAGTCGCCAGTGGGATGTCAGAGCTCCAGGAGAGTCAGGGGGCACAGGTGAGTGTAGTGGCCATCACTAAGGAGACGGTTCTGGGAAAACAGAAAGGTCTGAAGGTGGATAAATCACTTGGAACTGATGGGATACACCCCAGGGTTCTAAAAGAGATCGTTGAGGAAATTGTGGAGGCATTGGTGGTGATCTTTCAGGAATCACTGGAGGCAGGGAGGGTACCAGAGACTGGAAAGTAGCGAATGTAACATCGCTGTTTAAGAAAGGAGGGAGGCAGCAGACAGGAAATTATAGGCCGGTTAGCCTGACTTCAGTCATTGGCAAGATTTTAGAGTCCATTATTAAAGATGAGATCGCAGAGTACTTGGAAGTGCATGATAAAGTAGGACTGAGTCAGCGCGGCTTTGTCAAGGGAAGGTCATGTCTGACAAGTCGGTTAGAGTTCTTTGAAGAGGTAACAAGGAAGTTAAATAAAGGAGAACCAGTGGATGTGATTTATTTAGATTTCCGGAAGGCCTTTGACAAGGTGCTGCAGAGGAGACTGTTACATAAATTAAGTGCTCATGGTGTTAAGGATATGATCCTGGCATGGATAGAGGATTGGCTGACTGGCAGAAGGCAAAGAGTGGGGATATAGGTATTCTTTTCAGGTTGGCAGCCAGTGACTAGTGGTGTGCCTCAGGGGTCAGTGCTGGGACCACAACTTTTCACAATATACATTAAGGATTTGGAGGAAGGAACTGAAGGCACTGTTGCTACGTTTGCAGATGATACAAAGATACGTAGAGGGACAGGTAGTATTGAGGAAGCAGGGGGCTGCAGAAGGACTTGGACAGGTGAGGAGAGTGAACAAAGAAGTGGCAGATGGAATACAATGTGGAAAAGTGTGAGGTTATGCACTTTGGAAGGAGGAATGGAGGCATAGACTATTTTCTAAATGGGAAAATGCTTAGAAAATCAGAAACACAAAGAGACTTGGAAGTCATTGTTCAAGATTCTCTTAAGGTTAATGTGCAGGTTCAGTCGGCAGTTGGGAAGGCAAATGCAATGTTAGCATTCATGTCGAGAGGACTAGAATACAAGAGTAGGGATGTACTTCTGAGGGTGTATAAGGCTCTGGTCAGACCCCATTTGGAGTATTGTGAGCAGTTTTGGGTCCTATATCTAAGGAAGGATGTGCTGGCCTTGGAAAGGGTCCAGAGAAGTTTCACAAGAATGATCCCTGGAATGAAGAGCTTGTTGTATGAGGAACAGTTGAGGACTCTGGGTCTGTACTCGTTGGAGTTTAAAAGGATGAGGGGGGATCTTATTGAAACTTACAGGATACTGCGAGGCCTGGATAGAGTGGACATGGAGAGGATGTTTCCACTAGTAGGAAAAACTAAAACCAGAGGGCACAATCTCAGGCTAAAGGCATGATCCTTTAAAACAGAGATGAGGACGAATTTCTTCAACCAGCGAGTGGTAAATCTGTGGAACTCTTTGTCGCAGAAGGCTGTGGAGGCCAGGTCATTGAGTGTCCTTAAGACAGAGATAGAAAGGTTCTTGATTAATAAGGGGATCAGGGGTTATGGGGAAAAGGCAGGAGAATGGGGATGACAAAAAAAATCAGCCATGATTGAATGGCGGAGCAGAATTAGGCCGAGTGGCCTAATTCTGTTCCTATGTCTTATGGTTTTATGGTCTAAGGTAAGTCCATTCAAAAGTCTGATGGCAGCAGGGAACAGGCTGTTCTTGAGTTGGTTGGTCCATGATCTCAGACTTTTGTAACTTTTTTACAATATAGAAATCCAACGCTGATCGGTTCTTAATTTCAACAAAGGCGATATCTAGACAACAATTTATTCTGAAGTGCTCATTAGTACAGTGTGTGCTACTGCGGTCTCCATTGCAACATATTGCCTGGTATTTTAGAATCAACAGTGCAAAAACTTGCCCAGAGACGGTCTAGATTTTGCAATGATTGGAATCCATCCCAATGCAGTCAATTTCACAGGGGATCTGGGTTGTATGTGAACAGGGCATGTCCCATTAACCAACCAGGTTGAAGAATCTTTAATGAGCCATGCAGTCAAAAGAAGTGCAAATCATGTATAGAAAGTGGAATGAAGAGCGGAAAACGAAAATGGGATTAACAGATAGAAATAAAAAAAGACAGTAAAAGGTAAACAAAATCAATGGTGCTCATCTTCTGGTCTCCGGATAGTTGGAAGGACCCCTCTGAGGTCCGAACTTACTGACTCCATGACAATTGCCCGGGAGGTTTGAACTTCTGATGGCCAATTCACCTGCTCCCTGGGACGCTCCAAAAAATCATCTCCAATTCTGAGTTAGAGTTGGGCACTTCAGACCGACCTACATACCTAGACAGTGATCCAGGAAATGTTAGACAGATTAAATCTTAGTCTAACTCCTGGGTAACTATACAATTAATCCACAACCACCACCACCCCCCACCACCAATCACTCACATTTAACTCCCTACTCCCCTCTGAGCTCCCACTTCCTGAATCCCCTGCCCCACCTAACACCCTACTGATGCCCAACTCCCTGACCACCTGATATTTACCCAACTCTCCGTCTGACTGCCCTGACCCACCTCATTCCTTGTTGAGACACCCAGTGCCACTCACTCCCCCTCCCCCAACTCTCCCCTCCAACCTGACCTTACCTCACCACCCTACCTGGCTGCTACCCTAACCCTTACCTACTTACGTTACTAACCCTATACGCGTACCTACCTACCTTACCCATTCTACCCTCTTACTCACTTACATTCTCTCTATCTTTTCAAACAAGCTTTGGGAGATTTAGACTCTTTACTTTCCAGAATGCAGCAGTCAGCACTGTGAGAAGGGGGCCTGGCTTCTCCATGGATTCTCTCCATCGGTCCCTCTGTGGTTGCCTGCGTTCTGAAGCATCTTCCATCAGATGATTGCCCAGTAAAATTGGAGGAAGGTTAGTATATATATATTATTGTATCTGATCAGGGTCAGAAATGAGAGTTCAGACTCTTAATAGATTTGGGCTGATATTTATTTATTTTTAAACTATCAACAATAAGTAAAAGCCGAAGGAATGAGAATCCATGCATATGAAAGTTTATTTTTAGTGCAGTAAAGGCTGTTTGGTCGTAATTAGAATTTACCAGACCATGAAAAATTCACTTACATTTGAATTGAAGACCCTATCTATTTCCGATGTGTGTGTTGAGTCTCTATAATGTATGCCCCATAATTGACACCCTTCCATGTATTTAAATACCTGGTCTCCCAGTGACATAGCAGTGTAGTGAAACATCTGGAGGAGAGGAACTGTGATAGCAACTTCCTGATTTCTACATTTAACCCCAAATGCGTGGTCACTAATAGAGGCGTACAGTTTAGTTGAGACATTATGATCGGCACGGGCTTGGAGGGCCAAAGGGCCTGTTCCTGTGCTGTGTACTGTTGTTTGTTTAATAGTTGTCGTCCAATTCACACTTTCATAACTGTGGATGCCGCGTGATAGCCTCATCATTATTTTTACTCGAGAATTTAGGCCGGTGTTTTTTCCTGTGCTAGGGTGCTTCACTGAAACCACTTCGCAGATGGCTTGAACTCCAGATATTATCAATTTAAATAATGAATTCAGAGCAGATGGCATATAATGTAACCAGTTTATGCAAAGATTTAGAACGCAATCATTTTGTTGTATTTATTTTTAACGTTTATCCCATTCTATTCGGAGCATTTCCTCACTCCATTCGTTAGTTCCTGACCACCACTTCCCCTCCATATACTAAACGTATAGGTAAATGTCCTCTAAAACAACTCGGCCATGAAAAGTACATTTATGTCTATCTATATCCATCTTTCATTTCAGCTAGGAATTGGATGCTCCGCAGTGAACATTTTAGAAAAAAAGGACACGAGGGAGGGGAATTGGATTCCTATCTGAAAAGGGTGTGTCTAAAAATGCTGGATAGCCGCTGAACGATTGCACCCCGGGGAGTCTATAGATGGTACTGACATAGCTTAAAATAACAAGAGGAAAATGGAGATAATGATGCAGAATGTTCAGCAGGGACGGGTAAAACTAGTTGAGGATGCATTTCAAAACTAATAAAGAAGCTGCAGTGCTTTGGACAGTAATTTTGAGGTCTTTTCAAGGACACAGGGAATATGTCCAAGTTGTAAGGAAGCAATAAGAATTTGAGAGGAATCCTAATGTAGTACCAACACATGACTAATACATAAATAGAAAAGATAAGTTGTGTGCCTTAACGACCTGAAGCTGCATCAACTAAATATACATTTTTATTGAATATTAATGTTTATATTTGATCAAGTGTTTTAAGTATTATTATTATAATGTTAACCATGAGTTGAATTAGAAGCCCTCATATGTTGAATAATCGATTGTCAGTAAGGAGAAAGTTTTAAACATAATTTTGGAATGAGTACTTCACAATGGTGTTAACCTACTGTCAGAATATATTTGTCTTGAAAAGAAAATATTACAGTCATATGCAATCTCATTACAATTTGTCTGAAATCATGTTTTTGGAGGTGGTGGTGGGGGGAGTGGAGGTCGTTTTAAAAGACATATCGGGAGGTTTAGTTGATGGCAAACATTTACTACCTCTTTAAATTAATAAGACTCCTAAATTCATTTGTGTTAAGATGAAAAACATAAAGGTGATGAAGAGGAAAATGGAACAAGAGTTTGTAAAGTGAGGTATTCATAGAAATCATAGAAACCCGACAGTACAGAAAGAGGCCATTCGGCCCATCGAGTCTGCACCAACCACAATCCAACCCAGGCCCTACCCCCATATCCTGACATATTTTACCCGCTAATCCCTCTAATCTATGCATCCCAGGACACTAAGGGGCAATTTTAGCATGGCCAATCAACCTAACCCGCACATCTTTGGACTGTGGGAGGAAACCGGAGCACCCGGAGGAAACCCACACAGACACGAGGAGAATGTGCAAACTCCACACAGACAGTGACCCAAGCCGGGAATCGAACCCAGGTCCTTGGAGCTGTGAAGCAGCAGTGCTAACCACTGTGCTACCGTGCCGCCTTTTATTAACAGTCTTCACATTATCTTCAGGCTTGTCTATCCTTTATCTCTCAGTGACTTCAAAGCCAGTGCATAGAAATGACTGTGAGGTGGGTTAGAATGGTACATGTTGATCTTTTTTTATCAAATGCAGGGTGATATTCTGTTCACCAACTTCCTTAAGAAGGGGAAGTACAAAACAGCTTCATTTTTATGGACAAGGGAGTCTGATCATTCTCCACAGCAATTCATCCTCAGAAAATGAGAAAAGTAAGTGAAAAATCTAGAGAAGATGAGGAGCCAATGCTCCGGCTCTGTGCACTCCTCCTGGTACAATCTGAATTTCTATCCAAACCCATTTAAGTTACATTCTAAAGCTCTTACGGATGAACTTTACATATCCGCCCTCAAAACCCTTGCACAACAGCAATCAAAAACTCAAAATTCAGTCTCATTGAAAGATCCAAAAGCCTTTGAGATTTTACAGTTTTTCTGAACAAAAGCCTGAATGTTTCTGATTTAATTGGTGGATCACTATGCATGGAGGATGCATTGAACCCCCAAATAACAACCAGTTTTTAAAATCCTCTGGTTTGTCCTATATTGGTGGCAATATTCTAAACCTAAGTCCCAGAGATGAAAGCAACACATGCATAACTTGTTTTTCCAATTTCAGTTTACACTAAAAGGTACAATCCGGACCAAATTCCATAATTTTCATTGTTCGTGTTTCAGTTTTTATACTGTCGCACTGGCCTCTTGCTGTGTTTTGTACGAAGAAAAGATTGACATGAGGACTCAAGGCAGGCAGCCATTATTGAACTAACCTAATGTATCCCTCCACAACAGAGAGGGCAGCAGAGAGGGTCATGCAACAAAATGCACAGATCATGCAATATGCCATATTCCCTCCCCATTGAAAAAAGCAATGTGTACATGTACCATTTTATATTTCAATGTATTTAATTTCCCAAAATATAATATGACTAAACCAACATCAACAACAAAAATGTTTTCCTTAATATGGCTTTAACAACAAAATCATAATTTGACAAGAAGTAATGAAAATAACAATTTATTTCTTCTTTCCTACATAGTTTCAATTAATCTATCTGACTTATTTCTCTCTCTGTCTGGGTATTGTTATGTATTTGTTGGTTTTCTGTGAATCTTCTATGTCTAATTTACCTCCAATTAATGCAGAGATGACACTAGTTCCAATACACAACAGGTTTGTTTACAATACTTTAAAACAGCTCAGAACTTATAAATTTTCCATACACATATGTTGGTGACCAGAACCCTGGTCTCTCTCTCTCTCTCTCTTGAAATTCTCTTTTTAATTAATTCACTTGCTTCGCCCACAGGCTTAAGTAATAAAGTACAGTTACATCGATTAGAGAACAGATTGATATAACCAAACACAGATCAATCAAACCACTGAACAGTATAGATATCTGTTTCATTTCCATTAGCTTGAATCTGCTCTCTCTACATTTCTGACTGTATTAAACCTGAACTTTTACCAATTCCACTTATTGGTTAACACTCGGACATTGATTTGTCTCAAACAAAATCCCCGACTTTGCTCTATTCTGTGAAAGCAAACTTTCACTTGTCTTTTGAGTTTCACTTCTGGCTACAGGAGGAATTTGGATTCTAGGAGGTTTCTCCTGCTCTCCGTTTATCAGAAGGATGCTTGGAAAATGATGATCTGATTGAGCCTAGTCATGGATTGACAAATGGGAAATCATGGCCGCGATTCTCCCATTGCGGCCCGCCATTTTTCTGGCAGGTCCAGCCGGGAGACGCGCATCTGCAGCCTTGAACAGAGATTTGCACGTGTGCTGGGAACGCATGCGCATCTCCCAGAGCCGGCGAACAGTCGCTGGCCAGACCATGCTGGAAACCAGCGGGAATACAGGTAAGTAATTTAAATCGGTTTTTAATCTATTATAAATATGTATATTTGTTAATTATTGACCTTTCAGGTCCCGAAAGAATCTCCCACCCCCAGGAGTACTTCATTCTGGCAGAGTTCAGACTAGCTCCCCACATTCGGGGCCCCCCGGGGAGTCAGGGATGGGGAGATGGTGCCCTCTGGGCATGGGTGCCCTGGCAGTGCCAGCCTGTGCCCCCTGGCACTGCCCAAGGGGCAAAGTGCCCATGCCCAGGGGCACCTTGGCACTGCCCACCGGACATCGGCAGTGCCAATGGGGCGGGGCCTATTGTGGGCAGGGCAGAGGCACGATTGGTGGGTGTGGTCCCGCTGCCACTCTGCATTGGGATCAGTCTGGGATGGAGGGGAGGCAGCGATTAGGGCGGGCTGGGGGAGGGGTGGTCTGCCGGGTGGGGTGCCTGCCACCGGGGGGGTCTGACATGGAGAGGGGGAGCGGGGGGGGGAGGGGTTTGCCGGGGTGAGAGGGATGGGGGTTCGCCACTGGGGGGGGGGGGCCTGGGCATCAAAACACTCCGGGCCGGGGTGGGGAGGGGGGGGCGGTCAAGGCTGGCCCAGGAATTGTTGTGGGGGCCGTGATTAGGCCATGAGAGGGTCAGCAGTGCGGGGGTTCCGGGCTGGCCAGTGACCAGGCTGGCCAGAAAACGGGAGTTTGACAGTTTGGGGCCACTGCGCATGCGTAGAGCTCCAGAACTGTCAAACTCCGACGTGAATAGGCCCCGCCTTCTGAGTTTTTAATGATATTCACAACTGGGACCTCTGCAGCGCACAGAGTGTGGAGATTCAAGTGAAAAGCTGAACTGTCAGAACTGGCGCGATCTAGAACAGTTTTCCCGCCAATTCAGCACTTTTGGGAGAATCGCGGCCCATATTTGATGAACTTGTTGAAGTGTTTTGTGGATCTTACAAACAAAATTGATAAAGGTGAGTCGATGGACATAGTACATTTGGATTTTCAGAAGGCCTTTGATAAAGTCTCCACACGAGGTTAGTTAACAAAATGAAGGCTCCTGGGATAGGAACCAATACATTGGTGTTGATTAACGATTGGCTAAGAGGCAGAAAACAAATAGGAATAAATTGATCATTCTCACAATTACAGCCTGTGGCTAGCGAGGTATTGCAAGGATCAGTACTTGGACCAGTTGCTCACAATACATATCAATGACTTTGATATTTGAACCAAACATAATATTTCCAAGTTTGTGGATGATACAAAACTAGGTGGGAATGTGTGTTGTATGATGTAAAGTTGCTACTGGAGGATTTGGACAGACATAGCGAGGGGGCAAGAACATGGCACTTGCAATATAATGGGGAAAAATGTGAAGTAATCCACGTTCGTAGAAAGAATAGATGTGCAAAGTATTTCCTAATTGGTAAGAAATTGGAAAGTGTGGATGTATAAATGGACCTGGGTGTCCTTGTACATAAGTCACTGAAGGTTAACACGCAGAGGCAGCAAACTATTAAGAAGGCTAATAGAATGTTAGCCTTTATCGCAAGAAGATTTGAGTACAGGAGTAATGAGGGGGCGATTACGCCAAGAATGTTCTAAGTGCTGAATTCGCGGGAAAACTGGTGTTTTGAATCTCCCACACTCTGTGCAATGCAGAGGTCACAATCGTGAATATCATTAAAAGCTCAGGGGGCGGGGTCTATTCACGCCAGAGTCTGACAGTTCGGAACTCCGTGCATGCGCACTGGCCCTGATCTGTCAGCCTCTGGTTTGCTGGTCAGCTTGGTCGCTGGCCAACCCGGGACCCCCGCAGTGCTGCCCCCTCCAATCCCCCCAAGTCCCGATCAGGTCCCCACATGCGTTACCAGACAAGACCCGACCCTCCCGCCCTGTCCTGGAGTACCCCGATCTCCAGCACCCCTCCCCCCCCCCCATGTAATGATACCCCCCCCCCCAGGCAGATTCTTCCCCCCCCCCCCACAAGAGGCACACCCCCCAGGAGGCAGACCCCACCTCCCCGGCAGACCATCCCCCTCCCCAATCGCTGGCCTCCCTCCAGCCCCGAATGATCTCCATGCAAAGTGGGAGCGGGATCCGGCACCCCATCCCGATCACCCCGAAGCCCCACCCCCTAGGCCCTGCCCCGTGGGCACTGCCCAATGCCTAGCAGGCAGTGCCAAGGTGACCCCTGGGCATGGGCAATTTGCCCCTTTGGCACTGCCAGAGTGCCCATGCTTGGTGGGCACCACCCCACCACCGCCTGATCCCCTGGGGGGCCCTGATTGCCCCCCTTCACTCTAGCGGGGTCTCCCACTAGTTCCCCGAAAGTGGGGAGCTACTCTAAACCCCGCCGGAGTGAAATTGTACTGTTGGGGTGGGAGATGTTATCGGACCTGGAGAATTCAGTCCCAGGCCTGATAATCACACTCAAATGACACTAAAAAAATTTTAAATTACTTACCTGCTGGTCCCGCCGGTTTCCAGCGTGGTTCCCACTGCGCCGGATATCCGTCATTCGGAGATGCGCGCGCGTCGGGAATGCATGCGCAAATCCTGCGAACTGCATGCGCAATTCTCCCGACCTAGCCCGACCGCCAAAAAATTAACATGTTGGGATGGGGGAATCGCAGCCAAGGTCTTGCTTCAATTGTATAAGAGCGTGGTTAGACTGCATCTGGAGTACTGTGTGCAGTTTTGGTTCCCTTACCTCAGAAAGGATATCATTGCCATAGAGGGAGTGCAACGAAGGTTCACCAGACTTGCTCTGGGGATGGCGGGACTGTCTTATGAAGAGAGATTGGGAAAACTGGGCCTGTGTTCTCTAGAGTTTCAAAGAACGAGAGGTGATCTCATTGAAAGCTACAAAAATGCTTAAAGGAATAGGTAGGGTAGATGCAGGTCAGATGTTTCCCTTGGATAGGGTGTCTAGAACCAGGGGGCATAATTTATGATAAGAGAGAAGCCACTTAGGACCGAGATGTGGATAAATTTCTTTACACAGCGGGTTGTGAATCTTTAGAATTCTCTACCCCAGAGGGCTGTGGAAGATCAATCAATAAATATGTTTAAAGTAGCGATTAATAGGTTTCTGATTAACACTAACATAATGGGTTATGGGGACAGTGCAGGTAAAAGGCATTGAAGGATCCCATCAGTCAGGATGGTATTGAATGGTGGAGCAGGTTCGATGGGCTGAATGGTCTATTCCTGATCCTATATTCCTTCCTATTTTCACTTTCAAGTGAATGATCTACATGACATTGAAATCATAGAAACCCTACAGTACAGAAAGAGGCCATTCAGCCCATCGAGTCCGCACCGACCACAATCCCACCCAGGCCTTACCCCCATATCCCTACATATTTATCCACTAATCCCTCTAACCTACACATCTCAGGACACTAAGGGCAATTTTTTTTTTTAGCATGGCCAATCAACCTAACCCGCACATCTTTGGACTGTGGGAGGAAACCGGAGCACCCGGAGGAAACCCACGCAGACACGAGGAGAATGTGCAAACTCCACACAGACAGTGACCCAAGCCGGGAATCGAACCCAGGTCCCTGGAGCTGTGAAGCAGCAGTGCTAACCACTGTACTACCATGCCGCGATGGAGTTTTTTTTTTCTCCAATCTCCACTAAATATGTGAATGTAGCTAGTCTCTTTACAACAATTCCAATCAGATGCTGCTCGTTATCACCTTGGTGATTTTGACCATGACTTTCTGACCAGCACTGGAATATCTCAATTTTATGCCTGGAGCATTATGACTCATTTTCACTTGGTCTTGTTTTTCCTCTCACAATTTACTATTGGCATCAGGTTTAAGAAAACTACCATTGTGTTTAAACACTAGCTCATAAGGTGAGCAATCTATTGTAGATAGTGCGGTTATTCTATAAGAGAACAGAAAATTGTCTAGCCTGTGTTTAAGAAATACATAGGAATTACTGCCTAGCCTGTCATCCAGCAAAGACCTCTTCACAATCTGTATTGTTCTTTATGCAGCACCATTCAATGCAGGGTGTCATGCTGGTATTAGAGTGTGTTTGACTTCATTTGTACTCAGAAAGATTTAAAACCCTTCCGATTAAACTGTGGACCAGTATCACACGGTGGCACAGTGGTTAGCACAGGTACCCAGGTTCGATTCCTGGCTTGGGTTACTGTCTGTGCGAAGTCTGCACGTTATCCCCGTGTCTGCGTGCGTTTCCTCTGGGTGCTCTGGTTTCCTTCCACCAACCGAAAGACATGCTGGTTAGGTGCATTGGCCATGCTAAATTCGCCCTCAGAGTACCTGAACAGGCTAAAAGGCATAGAAAGTGGGAGATATTTATACTGTAGGGTGAGGGAATACTGTAGGGTGAGGGTGAGAGAAGCTAAAATCAGAGGGTAAGTGGTGACAGATGAAGATGTGTGGGGAGGGGGGAGATGGTTGGGAGAGAGGTAAAATTGAGAAAAAGGGGGGAAAGGGAAGCAAAGGGGCAGACAAGGTAAGAAAAGGGGGGATAAAATAGGGGGAAAGAGTGGGGGAAAAGAAAAATAAAGAAAGACAATAAAGAAATAAAAGGTAGAGGACAGTTAAAAACTAAAAGGCATAGAAAGTGGGAGATATTAACTGTTCTCTACCCTTTATTTCTTTATTGTCAAATATCTCCCACTTCCTATGCCTTTTAGCTTTGACAAAGAGTCATCTGGACTCGAAAAATCAGCTCTTTTTTCTCCTTACAGATGCTGCCAGACCTGCTGAGATTTTCCATCATTTTCTCTTTTGGTTTCAGGTTCCAGCATCCACAGTAATTTGCTTTTAACTGCAGCATTATTGTTCCCCTTACTCCAACATGCCTTCCGGATGTGAACAGCTTTCCCACAAGCACAGTCCTTTGGCTGGAAATTGAGGCATTTAAATGTTTAGTGGCCAACATGGCAATGGTACATCTAAATTTCTGACTCTGAGACTATGAACCTGGCTGCTGTGGCCTGGATCCTGTTGCAATCCAGTTGACTTCAGCTGCCAGATCAGGGAAAGAACTGCCTTGCAATTTGCAACTACTTCTCTGTTATTTCCATGGCCTTTGCTTTTCTCCTTCCAGCTTATTGCCTTTACTCAAAATCGTGGCCTGTATTTTATTGTTCTTTAGACCACTGACTAACATGTTTTGAAGGTCGTCTGTCGTGTTCACACCATACTCACAGTGGAGAGGCAGGGCGGGGAGTAGGAGAGTGGGGGAGATCGGGAATGCCAGTGGGGAGGGGGGGGGGGTCCTGTAGGCCACCGATCAGGAGGGGGGTGTCGGGGAGGTTAGCAATCAGGGGGTTGCGGGGAAGGCCAGTGATCAGGAGGCCAGCATGCCCTGACATCCGTACTGACTGATCAGCGCAAGTGCAGTAGCCCACTCAGCACTATGCTGCCGGCCTCTTGGGTGGGAATAGGCCCTGCCCCCCACTTTCCAGAGTGAAGCCTGCTAAGGCACTCTGCGTTGCTCAGAGTGTCAAAGATTCATTCAGGTAAGTACATCCAAAGAACGTTTCCTGTCCATTGGGCACTTTATTTTGTTTTTGCAGACTCCTGACCCATTGCGTTGTTTCTAAATTCTGAAGATGTGGAGTGCAAAGCCATTATTACCATTCAAAGGCAATGTGATTGGGATTTTTAACGTTAAGATTGCATACACAAAAATATGTATCATCATGTGGCAATGTAGATGTATTAATTTCCATTTTAACTGGATCCTCTTCAGACACCTTTCAGTGACTCTTCCTTGTATCTTCTCCTTTATCTCATGTCCATTTTTGTCGAATTACCCAAATTACCTTTTGTGTCATGGTGCATGAACTTGTGTCTGGTGTCAGGGTTTTACAATTTAAAAAGGAGCAGCAACTTTCTGTAAATTAATAAAATAGTTTACAAATGCTTTCATTTAAAATGTAAAATTCATATTTGAAAGATTAATGCAGATAGACTAACAATCTTTTTTTTTGTACTTTTCCAATTCAATCAAATCAAATCCAATTCAGAGTCTCAGCAAGTTGAGACATTTCAGATCCAGGCTGACAAGACAGGGCAAGCGACCAAACCACCCTGTCCTGGGCCTGATCTATATGAGCCAAGCTGATTGGAGGAGGGAAAGTAATACCTCCTCCAAGACTTGAGCTCATTTGCATCTTAGCCAAAAGGCCGAGATGCAGCTTTTAAAAATTGCTTCATATGAAACATATGAAGCTTCAGTGTAACCTAATGTCCTCAACCAAGTGCAGCATCCTATCCATACTACACTTGATCTTAGCCAAAAGGCCGAGAAGCAGATAGACTAACAATCACTCCAGGTGAGAAAAAAAGAAAACAACTGGAGTGAAAGAAAGACAAACTTGCATCATTTAGTACCATCTTAAAACATCCCAAAGTAATCATTTTGTTCTAAATGCAGCAGATAATACTTGGTCAACACAATAATTTGCTCAAGTGCCTGATAGATTACACTTAATGTACTCCTGCAGGATCGGGTAAGAGCAAATAGTGTCTTTAACAAAATATATTTAAATGGATGAAACATTGAATGCAAATATCCTTTATTGACAGAGGACTAAAAAATGTACAGCAAAGTAGTTATGGTGGCTGAGAACATTATTTAATTAGATTTAACAATAAGCCTAGCAATTACCATTAGAATCCAGATTGCAGAGGCAGCAGTTAAGACAAATGAATATTCATGTTCTGCTCAATCTCACGTGAAGCATCCAGCAGCATTTTGAGAAATGATTAGATGATTCTACAAAAGCCATCAGCTATCAGACTGTGAACTTTATTCCTCCCATACAATAGGAGCTCAGGTTTCAACCATGATCAGAAACTCATGTGTACCCAGTATTTTAAAAATAAGTTAGCGTGTAGCCACTGCTTTCTCGGTCTAAAACTCTTCAATTAAAATGTTACACTTGAGGGATGCCTGTGATTTAGAAGAACGCGTTGGCAAGTCTGGCACTAATGTTGTGTGCAAAATTATCCCAACTGGGGTTTTTGTAATATACATTCTTATGAAAGTCTCTGGGCTGTACTGTTTATTTGCATCAGATTGTTAATTAGAACATGCCTAACTGTTTGGCCACCTTTTTATTTGCAGTTTAATGATTTTTCCTTATAATTAAACTAGAAACTTCAGGCAATCAAGTGAGCAGGCTCTACTGTTTGCTGACATTTCAAAAAAAATCAACATTGTGTATTGTGGATTGCCAATGTAGTGGTTGCGTGGGTTTCCTCCGGGTGCTCTGGTTTCCTCCCATGGTCCGAAAGACATGCCGGTTAGGTGCATTGGCCATGCTAAATTCTCCCTCAGTGTACCCGGAGGGTGGCAACTAGGGGATTTTCACGGTAACTTCATTGCAATGTTAACATAAGCCTACTTATGATACTAATTTGACAAGGTCCCTCATGGCAGGCTGGTGCAAAAGGTTAAATCTCACGGGATAAAAGGTGAGCTAGCTAGATGGGTGGAGAACTGGCTTAGCCATAGAAGTGGAGATGCCGGCGTTGGACTGGGGTAAGAAGTTTAACAACACCAGGTTAAAGTCCAACAGGTTTATTTGGTAGCAAAAGCCACACAAGCTTTCGAGGCTCTGAGCCCCTTCTTCAGGTGAAGAAGGGGCTCAGAGCCTCGAAAGCTTGTGTGGCTTTTGCTACCAAATAAACCTGTTGGACTTTAACCTGGTGTTGTTAAACTTCTTACTGTGTTTAGCCATAGAAGTCATGATGTGGAGATGCCGGCGTTGGACTGGGGTAAACACAGTAAGAGTTTTAACAACACCAGGTTAAAGTCCAACAGGTTTATTTGGTAGCAAATGCCATACATTTGCTACCAAATAAACCTGTTGGACTTTAACCTGGTGTTGTTAAAACTCTTACTGTGTTTAGCCATAGAAGACAGAGGGTAACAGTGGAGGGGTCTTTTTCCTGTTGGAGGTCTGTGACTAGTGGTGTTCCGCAGGGCTCTGTACTGGGACCTCTGCTGTTTGTGATATATATAAATGATTTGGAGGAAGATGTAGCTCGTGTGATCAGTAAGTTTGCAGATGACACGAAGATTGCTGGAGTTGCAGATAGTGGTGAACATTGTCAGAGAATACAGCAGGATATAGATAGGCTGGAACATTGGGCGGAGAAATGGCAGATGGAATTTAATCCAGATAAATGCGAAGTGATGCATTTCGGTAGATCTAATGTAAGGGGGAGCTATACAATAAATGGCAGAACCATGAGGAGTATAGACACACAGAGGGACCTGGGTGTACAAGTCCACAGATCCTTAAAGGTGGCAGCACAGGTGGAGAGGGTGGTGAAGAAGGCACATGGCATGCTTGCCTTTATTGGATGGGGCATAGAATATAAAAGTTGGCATATGATGTTGCAGCTGTATAGAACGCTGGTTAGGCCACATTTGGAATACTGCGTCCAGTTCTGGTCGCCACACTACCAGAAGGACGTGGAGGCTTTGAAGAGAGTTCAGAAAAGGTTTACCAGGATGTTGCTTGGTATGGAGGGTCTTAGCTATGAGGAGAGATTGGGTAAACTGGGGTTGTTCTCCCTGGAAAGACGGAGGATGAGAGGCGACCTAATAGAGGTGTATAAAATTATGAAGGGCATAGATAGGGTGAACAGTGGGAAGCTTTTTCCCAGGTCGGAGGTGACGATCACAAGGGGTCACGGGTTCAAGGTGAGGGGGGCAAGGTTCAACACAGATGTCAGGGGGACGTATTTTACACAGAAGGTGGTGGGGGCCTGGAATGCAGTGTCAAGCAAGGTGATTGAGGCAGACACGCTGGGATCGTTTAAGACTTATCTAGATAGCCACATGAACAAACTGGGAATAGAAGGATACAAACAAATGGTCTAGTTGGGCACATGAGCAGCGCAGGCTTGGAGGGCCGAAGGGCCTGTTCCTGTGCTGTATTGTTCTTTGTTCTTTGTAATAAATAAACTAAACAATATAACATTGTCCATTTGAAACAATAGCTCACCTTTATCATTCCATCACTGTAAGTAATCAGAAGCTATTCCACATTTGTGTTTTCACATCATTATGCCTTTTTGTTTACTAGTGAGTCAAGGATGGCTTTATGGTAATCTCTTTGACAGTATTATAGGAACACTGTTTCAAGAACAGACTCTGTTAGTGTTGAATCCAGCCAATTTAAGGGTGATTTTAATTCCATCTGCCTGATGGAAACTGGGCCAGTGAACAGGGTCGGGAGACTGACGATATCTGCAGGCAGCAAAGCCAGCAGGATCCTTCTTTAAATGATGCCACCAGGTACTGAGTGTAATTTTATCCAGTGGCCTAAGTGAGAAAAAGATTATGGATTCCAGCCAGACACGGATACCACAAAAAGTGTTGAGATGCTCGAACAGTCAGACTTGAAAACTTTTGTTTTATATTTCCTTGTGAGTCTAAAAGAGCAAAAGCTCTTATTTTATTATTAGGAACATTTAGGGATTTCGTTGGTGGACACTGCCCCACTCTCCTTTCCAAATGCTGGATCCTCCCAAAATGCCTTCCCACAAATTACCAAAGTGAAACCTTTCATTCAGAGCTGGCCCATATTCTCTTGGCTGCCTCATACAGAAACAGAGAAACTAGAAACATGCGTAGGCCATTCGGCCCTTAGAGCCTGCTCCGCTATTCATTTTCATCATGGTTGAACAGAATTCAATATCCTGATCCCCTCTTCCCCCCATATTCTTTGATCCCTTCAGCCCCAAGAGCTCTATCTAATATAGAATATATTCCTCTCTCACCCATCAATCAGCTTCTACCTCCTGTCCACTGCAGGACAACGAACTGCAGATGACACTCTTTCATTAATTTCATTGGGCGGCACGGTAGCGCAGTGGTTAGCACTGTGGCCTCACAGCTCCAGGGACCCGGGTTCGATTCCCGGCTTGGGTCACTGTCTGTGTGGAGTTTGCACGTTCTCCCCATGTCTGCGTGGGTTTCCTCCAGCTGATCCAATTTCGTCCCACAGTCCAAAGATGTACAGGTTAAGTTGATTGGCCATGCTAAATTGCCCCCGGGATGCGTATGTTAGAGGGATTAGAGGGGTAAATGTGTGGGGTTGTGGGGATAGGGCCTGGGGTGGGATTGCTGTCAGTGCAGACTCGGTGGGCCAAATGGCCTCCTTCTGTACTGATGTGGAGTTGTGAGACTTCTTACTCTCCTTCTGTACTACAGGGATTCTATGATTAACGTCACCGGGCTTATGCAGCAGAAGTCAGGAGGATGTTACCTCTCAACCTCGATCACACCCTCCCAATTCATATTCTAAGTTAGATATGGAGCTTTATTAGTTTTACACAGAAAATAAAAGCAAAACGTTCATAAATATTCATCTTCCATATATTCATTTCCACAATTTTCAGTCTTCAAATTGGGAAAGGAAATTTCATCTTGAAAGAAAATGAGAAAGCTTAAGCAGGCTTCAGGTACACAGTAAAAAAAAATAACCATGGACATCACTGAGGCAGGTTTCAGACTTATCCAGAAATCACAAGATGACAGAATTAATTATTTTGTGCCAATGAAGAATATAAACAGCATTTGAAGGCTTAGGGGACATGGAATAATTATTAGTGCAATACTAAAATACAACACAAACAATACCAAAAGAACAATTAATCAGGACTTTAAGATAAATAAAACAGTTAATGATGTTGTCATTAACACCTGTTTGTTAATGTTTTGCATGTGTGAACATTGCGTTTTGAAAGATTATGACTTCTGGAATGTAATGCTTTGAACCAAGTCGGTCTTTCAAGTTCCACAAATGCACTCTGAGATAATCGTGCTGCTGAAAACAATTGGAACCATGTGTTCCAACACTCTTAAACATTTGCTGGCCAATGTTTTCTCCTTTTCTGATGGCGCTGGCTGGACACTGGGTGTATTATGCAGGTCTCTGCCGCATTCAATTACCTCACCAGTTGCTGCACTCAACAGTGAATGTCAGCAGGACATTGGCTCTGGGAGGCCACAAACGCAGATTGGATCCTCTCCTTACCCAGTAAGCACACATAAGCATACTTGCAGCGAGTCATCAGACATGCATCAGAAGTGTGAAACCTGGCCGGTTTTCCTTGGGTAAGTCAGGGCCCCAAGCTAATTTTAGCACCCCCACTGGCACCTAGTTGAGATTGGCTTAACAAGTGAATTGACCGCAAGATTAGTGTAGTTCAGCTACTGGGTCAGTTCGTTCAACCATGGTATCAGGCATAACTCAACTAATAAATGCTGTTACATCACACATTGGGGAATCAGGTCACTGTATTCCTAAGGGACAAGGTATACGTTCCAAATTTAATTCATTTCATTGTGTTTGGAGATTTACAGCCACAGTTTTGGAACTTGCCAGTGTTATTAAACTTTTGTTGTTTTTATTGATGTAAAATCAGCTCCACATGTCAGCCATGACTGTTTAACCTGCAGTTGCAATAAATAAACTAGCTCACACAGCCTTTTTTAATCAGACTTGATTTGAAACAAAATATTAAATATTGTTGAAAAGAGAGACATGAAGCTTTTCATCTTGCACTCATCGGAACAAATACAAGAATGTCAAATTTCAACCAATCACAACAAATCAATCCAAAGATGTGTGGGTTAGGCTGATTGGCCATGCTAAATTGACCCTAGTGTCGAGGGATTAGCAGGGTAAATATGTGGAGTTACGGGAATAGAGCCTGGGTGGATTGTGGTCGGTGCAGACTCGATGGGCCGAATGGCCTCCTTCTGCACTGTAACGATTCTATGATTCAATTTATACGATCAGATGACAGAGTGCTGATTGGTTGGCGAGTTGGCTCTGATTAGCCAAGGTTTTGCCATGGAGAAAGCAAAGGAGAACTATAGCTTTCCAAACTACAGGAAATTCAATAAAAGGTGCAAGGTTTGAACATATTCCTTTTGTCTGTGGAGAACAGGCCTCTGTATATGATGCATGCTGCTCCTGGCAAAGGTAAATGAGCCATGTTATGAGCTGGAATGATTATGTTATATTTGTTGATAGTGTAGTTAATAGCACACTCCAGGTTGTTCAACAAGTGCTGTCGAATCGCAGAATCACAGCTACCATCAAACATTTTGGTTTGGGTTTTGCAAGCATAGGCTTTACACTATCACCATCACCATGACTATGGTTCACAACCCAGCACATAACACACTGCTGAATGGCTAAACATGCAGATAGGAGGTAAGAAAGTCTTAAAGCTTCCCCGCACTTCTTAAAGTCAGTCTGCTCTTGTTAAGGGATAAGTTCATTCAGGCTGGAGAAGTCAGTGGAACTATTTGTGAAAACCTTTCAGGAAGGAATAAGACTACCCACGGAGCAGCAAGCCAGTGAGAAAGTTGCCATATTCCAGCTGGTGGGAAAGAGAGAGATTCTGTTTCCATGCTGTGAAAGGAATGAGCGCAGGGAGCCATGGAGGGGAAAGTTCAAAGGAGATGTAAGGGGCAAGTTTTTTACACCGAGAGTGGTAGGTGGCTGGAACGCACTGCCTGGGGTGGTGATGCAGGCAGACACCATAGGGGTGTTTAAGGGGTTTTTAGATAAGCACATGAATATGCAAGGAATAGAGGGATATGGACCAACGACAGGCAGAAGGGATTAGTTTAATTTGGGGTCATGTTCGGCACAACATTATGGGCTGAAAGGCCTGTTCAAGTGCTGTACGGTTCTATGTTCTATGTTCCATTCATTAAGTCTGGTCTCAAGGAACTGGTGGCAGTGCTCGAAAAAGTTCAGTGACCTCGCATGTGATGTCAAGGTCAGCGAATACATCTTTAAATGCCATATACCAGCCACTGCAAGACCAACCTCACAAACTGCTCAGTGCAACGTAACTATCAGAAATCTTCAGCAATCAGGATTCAGGTCTGACGTTGAGCTGCTGCAGCTCACCATCACACACTTACCAACCCTGCAAGCCTTCCAATCATATCTTCTACATTCTTTCAGCTTTGACGTGCATACCACCCAAACACACACAGACGCAATTCCCTTTCGATTGCAAGGTTTTTTGCTTATCGGGTGGTGTTTTATGTCTTTGTTTGAGGCAGCTTTGGAGGTGGAGAGGGCATTTCACTATATGAGGACTCCGCCAACTTCCCACCTCCACCCAATTAAGTCGGTGATAGGAGGGGCTGCACAGGGCTTTCCCGCCTCATCATTATTGAGGTCCTTATGTAATGCCCACTTAAGGGTCTTATCCCACTGTTGGTATTAACCTAATGGCAGGCGGACCTGTCACCACTGTGGGGGGGAGGGGGGGGCACCTCGAGCAAACCTGTGTGAGCTGTTTGTGATCACCTGGGTGGGGGGATTTCCTCTTTCAAAGATATTCAGCGCCTGATTGAGGGACCTGGTATCAGGAAGTGAGGGGTCACTGAGTGCCATCACAAACCATTTCTGTTGACCCCGTATAAAACTTCTCCCAACAGAGAACTAGGAGACTCGGACTTGGCCACATCTCCTGGTTCCCTTAGAAATGAAGAAAATGCTTGGAATGATTAGGCTGATGGTGATTGATGTCGCTGTAGCTGGCATCACTGAAAGCATACATGACTAGGGTTATGCTCCTGCCTTATGCACCTTCTCAAATCCCATTCCACCTTCATTCAATATTATGACACAACTTCAAGCTACAGGTGGTGTGGCGATGGACTTCTTTTATTGCACCACACCTCCCTTTCCTCATCCCAACACTCTCCTTCTGCATTTCTGATTATACCTACCCAGGAACTGCTGCTTGGCCAGTCAGTGTCGCCTCACTATGAAGGGTGAGAGCAAGAGAAGACATCTGAAGCACCATCACTTCATCTGGCAAATGCAGCCTCCAGCTCAGCATACTTTATAGAATAGTATCTTGCCCACCTCTTTATGCCATAAAATTTATGAAAACTTGATAGCTTACATTTAAAAGCAGAATGGAAAATTAACAATTTACATTGAAGTCAGATGGAATCAATGGGTGGGTGGGAGGTGGGGGTCAGGTGACTTCCCTCCTTGGTTGCAAATACCTGTAAACACGAAACTGCCCAAGGCTGGAAGCAGCCTAATGATCTGGCCAGGCCATTAAATGTAAATGACTGTTCAGGGGATATTCCATTGAAGAGGAGTTAACAATGCAACAGCTACTATTTTTCTAAATGACGACAGAAACTGATGTACAATGGTCCTAGTTGCTGCAGAATGAAATTTCGCAGAAGTGGTGTGAAGAGAAAACATTCTAACGCAAGAAGTTGCAAATAGCTGAGATTCAATTCCCATTATGTGTCAGTGCTAATGTCATCAAGGACCAGTGGTGTGGGCAATGGGAACACCAAAACTATGGTCACGTGACAGAAACAAGAAATTAAAAGATACATTTATTAACGCACATCTTCAAGGCAGACGTCATGTCAGTCTAGGGGACAAAGAGACATCAAGAGAGGAGATCCCACCCAGCGAAGGAAGAACTCTATCTAGAAGTTCACCTACAGGCAGAGAAATAGTGCTGTCTTTCTTTTATCTGCGGTCTATTTCTTTGCTACAGGGGCTTGAGTACAGCTTTGGCTGGAGCAAAGCCAGAAACGTACTGTTGCACGGAGTAAGCCACTGTGAATTAATCACCAGAAACTTTTAACTTCCTTTTGTTCAGTGAAATAAAAATAAATCATCAGGCATGCAACTTTTTCGAGCTTCTATCTTGAAAGAGAATAGTATAGCGAGTTTCTGGATTCTTTAAAACCCTTAAGTTCATGTTACCTCTTTTTAAATCATCTTTACCAATATGTATGAGTGGTTAGAAGGTGAATGAGGAATTTTTGTTCCTATCTTCTGAGAAATGTACTGCTTCCAACAACCTCTGGTGCAAAATGGCTGAGGTTCAATGCAAATTCTCAAGCTTTGATTATACATAATTTATTTCTAAAGTCTGAATTTTATGACATTATAAAAGTCAAACATACCTCAATATTGATAGCAAAGTTCAGGAAATTAACTTTCCACAGGCCTTGGAGTTTTTGCTCAAGCACTTGCCAGGAGCAGGCTGCACATGCACAGATCGAGACTTTCACATCCTACGGGCCAATGCAAGAAAAGAAATGGTGTGAAAACATGGGCCAGGTGGCCAGGAGCTGAGCACCATCACAGGCAAGTGTCACAAGCAGGATCAGAGAGAGGAGGCACAGATAGGAAAATGTTCCAGTTCTGTTAAAAGGAGAGGAGCAGAGAAGCAGCTCCAAACAGGAAAAGTACTGCAGGGAGCAGATTTGAAGTGAAGAAGGCAGTTGGAGGTTGGTGACTCTGTGCTACGGGCAGTTGGGGCTCCTGTGGAGTAATATTATCCTGCTCAACATGGCCATAGATCTGAAGTTGCAGTAAGAGTTGGTGCTTGAGTGTATACCCGGGAATCCAGGGGAATGAATTCTCTGGAGACACGATTGAAACATTACAAGGTGGACTGTTGTCGGTGCTGTCCGAGTTGGAGAGAATCCCAGGGTTAGACCTTTGGAGTGAAGACTGGAATCCCTTTTGAGAGACAGATTTTCAGCAAAATTGGTTAACACACAGTGATAGTTATGTAAGGGTGAATTCAGAAATCCATGGACTCTATCTTGGTTACACTTTCCATATATTGCATAGTGTGGTGTTTTCAACCACAATTGGCTTGTTAATTCAAATGTCCCTCATACTTACCCTGAATGTTAGAGTATAAGATGGATATTACAAATTATTTTATCTTTCAAATCTTGTGTAGTAATGTTTATTTTTGTTTGTTCAAAATATATGTAATCTTGTGCCTTTACTGACTAAGCAAGTTTCTTGAATCTCAAACTTTGTCTACTTTTAAACAATACTGGTCCCCAGTTGGATATTGCCAACAACCTGGGACTTTGTCAAGAATCATAACAAGGAGCAGTGGAAAAATGAGGTGGAAATGTGGAATCTAGTTACCTTGTTGTCATAGAGCAATCAAGGTGTGGCTCTTGGCTTTGTCACTACCAGGAAACATTCAGATTAGAAGTAAAGTATTTTCTGAGTTAGATGTGGGTGATACAGATACTGAAGAGGGATTATCTCCCCTGTTACAATTTATGGATAGGATTTACAAAAAGGATGATCTGTTGGAAGTCTACCAAGTGTGGTCAACTTTTAATAAGCTTACAAAGACATACTATCCATCCATGGAAGAATATATTATTGACTTGATATGTTGTATACGAGCTGGATGAAGTTTGACCTAGAGATCTCTGAGTCTGTGCTTGCATTCAAGGTATTGGATTGTGCACAGATACCAATCACATTTAGAGAGACTTCTGATATCTATGTGTGTTTGATTTCATAGAGAAGATTCTCTTTTCGACCACATGGTTGCTGTCCTGAGCTAAAAGGATTGGAAATCAGTCAATTCCAGCTGCCTTCAAATCAAATTCAGGCAACTCTGCAGTGATTCAAAGAGTAGAGGACTTAATGGTTGTTAAATCTTGAGATCACCTGGGTATCAGACACAGGCATCAATATAAAGATGGAGTTACTGATTGGCAGTCTGAAGAGGGTTACACTTTCAGCCGATTTGAGAATCATGACAAAAATGGGTCTGGGATGGTGACTATAGGTGCTTGAACCCTAGAGATGTACGGGTACTGATAAACAGGTGTTTTTGTTGTAATTCGAAATATCATTACACAGTGAATTGCTTGAAGCACAAAAATCAAGTCTTTGAAGTAACCGATGAAATGGACAGTTTTGACACCAAGAATGATGGTTAACAAAGGTTAACTGGCCTGAAGCAATTGTACTGGTTACTGGAAGCTTGAGTCTAGTGAGTAGCATTTTGGTCACTGATTCATTCAACTGTTTTGTGCTGGATAGTGGTTGCACCTCTACAGTACATGGGCTGGACTGCCGCAATTGCTACTTGAAATCTCTTGATGAGAAAGACCTACATTAGGTTAAAGAATGTGAAAGCTCCACCTGCTTTAAGTTTGGGGACAACAATATGCTGAAGTCTTTAAAAAGCGTGGTCACACAAGCAAGATATTTGGAAAGGTCTCTTCCTTAGCTCAGACATGATATCAGCAAATCCTCAAAGAAAAATCACAGATGAAACCAGATATGGAAAATGACAAGGCATTTGTACTTGAGAAAGCCAAGGATTTGTATTTCACTTAATCAACAGCATACCTTTGAGCAAAACAGATGCTTCTCATCAGGAAATTCAGGTAGCAATTTGACTTCAAAGGATAAGAGTTTGGCTGCCCAGCAAATAATTATTTGAAAATTACATAGACAATTTGAACATACCTTATCACAGAAAGTAAAAACTCTGCCACGGAATTCTGGAGTAGTCATCAAGGAATATAAAACTCTTATTGAGCCTGTTATGCCTCAGTGTAACATTTGTGTCAAATCCCAGAGGACACCAACAGGTCTTGTTGTAAGTCTTCCACTGGCCAGAGAATTTAATCATTTTTGAGAGAGGAATCACACGGTAATTGATGAGATGTTGCATAAAATACTGGCTGACCAACCAGCTTGCAGGTTGCAAATGGCGCTGGCATGGATGGAACATGACAAAAGTTCTCCACAAATGGTTGGGGTCTATAATCTGTAGCAATTGGTATATGGGAGGGATCCAACGTTGCCTTTGATGTTGTCTGATGCTTCCCCTTCACAAAAAGGAGCTACCATTATTCTATTTTCTCTGTCCACTTGAATGCATAATGTACAGGAAGGAGCAAGTTGAAGTTTCGGAAAGAATTCAGAGAGAATTGTTGTGTTGCATAAGACCATCTGAGGTAGGCTTAATTTCTGATGATTGGACTTATTACAAGGGAAGGGGTTGTAGAGAACAGAAAATCCCAAGGAAAGTTGCAGGACGTGGGGGGAAAATGGTGATTATCCAACATAGGAATCAAAAAATAAAAGTCAATTTCTCACAGGTCATCAGAATGGATGATAGATTTCCAGAAACTGACAATGTGATTGAGGATGATGAAGTATCTTGCTTATTGCAAACTCAGGGTAGAGCCCGAAAGACAGATGAGAGGTTAGATGCTGGTGGAGAAACTTATTGTAATGAATGGGAAAAGGGTTATTTTGTTGAGACGCCATCTGCCCAAAGTGGATTCCTGTAACATCAAGAAGGATTGAATAGCTGGAGGGATGCAACAATCATGGACGGACAGAGAAAGCTACTGGAAAATATAAGAATTGGTTAAATGACCAAGCAGTGAAGGCCATGGATTGGTGGAATGGAGTACAAGAATGGAAAATAAGGAAACGTAGGTTGAGTTACAGGTGATGAATCCAGTTTGAGGAAAAGTTCACATATGGTGGAAAGGAGCTCAAATATGTTTTACAGAAAGGATCTAACAGTGGTAATCCAGAAAGTCTTCAACAGATGACAGAGGTCACAGTTTGACTAGGCGCACAGGAAAATGGAGAATGCAGAACCATCGTGATAAAACAGTAGAAGCAGAAGTCCCTGTGGCAGATGTTTTTGCAGCTGTCAAACCATTAGGGGATAAAGCCATACAGGAGGCTAAATGGAAAGAACTAAATAGTGGGAGGGAATTTGGTGTATATTCCAAAGTCTCAGATAGGGATCAGTCAGCATTGTCGCATAGATAGATCCATACAGAAAGGGTCCAACCGAATTAAGCTTAAGACCTAGACTAGGCTTGTGCCTGGGATTTTGAGGAATGCAGCATGGTGGCACAGTGGTTAGCACTGCTGCCTCACAGCGCCAGGGACCTTAGTTCGATTCCAGCCTCGGGTGACTGTCTGTGTGGAGTTTGCACATTCTCCCCGTGTCTGCATGGGTTTCCTCCGGGTGCTCCAGTTTCCTCCCACAGTCCAAAGATGTGCAGGTTAGGTTGATTAGCCATGCTAAATTGCCCCTTTGTGTCAGGGAGACTAGCAGGGTAAATAAATGGAGTTATGGGAATAGGGCCTGGGTGGGATTATTGTCAGTGCAGACTCAATGGGCCAAATGGCCTCCTTCTGCACTGTAGGGATTCTATGATTCTATGAATGCTGAGGAGATAAAAAGGTTAGAGTGCACTCTCCCACAGCAGAAAAGGTCAATTTGAATTTTTTTTTGCTCTTTTAAGCAACATTTAAGCCACTAGGTATAAAAGTTGCATTCCGACAGGGGGTGTTCCTTGAACTTCCCAAGGAGGTGCCAAATATAGAACTGTGCCATTTGAAGTTAAATGAGTATGTCCTTGGTTTGAACACTGCTTCCAGAGTATGGCAATTTTCAGTTAGATCAGTTTTAATGAAGTTTGGTTGTCTCCAACTGAAGGCAGATCCTGGTCCCAAGAAGAGAAACTCTCAGGTATCTTTATGATGCATGCTTCTAGCACCTGCACCACACACCTGCACTGCAATGAACTTACTGCGAAAATCCCCTAGTTACCACACTCTGATACCTGTTCAAGTACACTGAGGGAGAATTTAGCATGGCCAATGCACCTAACCACCACTTCTTTCAGACTGTGGAAGGACACTGGAGCACCCGGAGGAAACCCACGCAGACACGGGGAGAACGTGCAGACTCCACACAGACAGTGACCCAAGCCAGGAATTGAACCCGAGTCCCTGGCCCTGTGAGGCAGCAGTGCTAACCACTGTGCCAGTATGCCACCCTATATTTGTTTATTCCTATATAGATAAATAGGCATTATAGCTAACTTACTGTACTTCACGTATCATGGAGCTTCATTAAAGATGGAGAATAAGTGTTTTGCTGAAGAAATCCTTGTGGTAAATGCTGTCAGATGGGTTGGGCTGCATGCGGAGCATAATGAAATTTCATGTACCTGAGGTGAACAATTGATAAATATTGAGTCTCAAAGTCAGAAGCACGATTCAATCGAGCTGGGAATAATTTCATAAACACCAATAGCAACAGTTAGTGACATGAAGTAACTGCTAGCCTTGCTATCTGCAGGCGATGTGGAACACAAGGGGAATACCAATTTTCTCTGTCGCAAGTGACTCACTAATAAAAATTGTACATTGCAAGGTCAAAATTGTGTTAATGAATCATTCAGCATGTAGAAACTGTATCTATGTTGTTCTGCATTAAAAGAGTAATTTCAAATCATTTAATATATTGTCTCATTAAAAAGATGACGGAGGAAGATGGGTGAGGTAATAGAGCTTAGGAATTAATTTGTATTTTCTCCCCATCTATTTTCCTGTAGAAACATAGGAATGGGAGATGACATTTAGTCCCTCACGCCTCTTCCTCCATTCAATTATATCATGGCTGATGTGCGACCTAACTCCAACTGCCGTTGAACACACTCCTTCAATACCTTTGGAGATCAATCTCAGCTATAAAATTTACAATTGATCTAACATCAACTACCATTTGTGGAAGGAAGTTCCAGAGGTCGTGAACGTAGCCCAGTCCATCACTCAAACCAGCCTCCCATCCATTGACTCTGTCTACACTTCCCACTGCCTCGGAAAAGCAGCCAGCATATTCAAGGACCCCACGCACTCCAGACATTCTCTCTTCCGCCTTCTTCCATCGAGAAAAAGATACAAAAGTCTGAGGTCACGTACCAATCGACTCAAAAACAGCTTCTTCCTTGCTGCCATCAGACTTTTGAATGGGCCTACCTTGCATTAAGTTGATCTTTCTCTACACCCTAGCTATGACTGTAACACCGCATTCTGTACTCTCTCCTTTCCTTCCCTACGTACGATATGCTTTGCCTGTACAGCAAGAAGCAATAATTTTCACTGTATACTAATACATATGACAATAATAAATCAAATCAAATCTACCACCCTCTGTGCGTAAAAGTGTTTCCTAATCTCACACCTGAATGGTCTAGTCCTGTTTTTTTTAAGCTATGCCCCCCAGTCATAGACTCCCCAACCAGCGGAAATAATTTTTCTCTATCTATCCTGTCTGCTTTTCTCAATTTCATGAAAAATTTGTTTAAATCACTATTAAATCATTTCTAAATTCCAGGCAGTAAAACCCTAATTCCGATAAACTCTCCCCAAGTCTCCGCACTACGGCACCTGTTTGGGTACACTGATGGAGAATTTAGCATGGCCAATGAACCTAAGCAGCATGTCTTTTGGACTGTGGGAGGAAATTGGAGCACCCGGAGGAAACCCATGCAGACACAGGGAGAAAGTGCAAACTCCGCACAGACAGTGACCAAAGTTGGGAATTGAACCCCGATCCCTGGCGCTATGAGGCAGCAGTGCTAACCACTGTGCCACTGTGCCGCCCACAGTCTATTATAAAGAATGTGATAAAAAGACACTTGGATAATAATGATCTGATTGGACATAGTCAACATGGATTCATGATTTGGAAATTATGTTTGATGAATTTGTTGAGATTTTTTGTGGATGTTTATAACAGAATTGATAACAGGGAGTTTACAGATGTGGTATACTTGGATTTTACAGAAAGTTTTTGACAAAGTTCCCCAAAGGAGGTTGGTTAACAAAATTAAAGCACCTGAAATAGGAAGTAATATGAGTTAATGAATGGTTAACAAGCAGAAAACAGATAGTTGGCAAGCTGTGGCTAGTGGGGCGCCACAGGGATCAGTACTTGAGTCCCAGCTGTTCACAATATAGCTGATATTCCAAAGCTGATATTCACACATTTTAAAGTAAAGTTTTTTTAAAGTTTATTTATTAGTCACAAGTAAGGCTTACATTAACACTGCAATGAAGTTACTGTGAAATTTCCCTAGTTGCCATACTCTGGCGCCTGTTCGGGTCAATGCACCTAGCCAACCTTTCAGGCTGTGGGAGGAAACTGGAGCACCCGGAGGAAACCCAAGCAGACATGGAGAGAACGTGCAAACTCCACACAGACAGTGACCCAAACCCGGAATCGAACCCGGGTCCCTGGCACTGTGAGGCAGCAGTGCTAACCACTGTGCCACCGTGCTGCCCACATTTGTCTATATTCATAGAATCATAGAATCATAGAAACCCTACAGTGCAGAAAGACGCCATTTGGCCCATCGAGTCTGCACCGACCACAATCCCACCTAGGCCCTACCCCCATATCCCTACAAATTTACCCGCTAATCCCTCTAACCTATGCATCTCAGGACACTAAGGGGCAATTTTAGCATCGCCAATCAACCTAACCCGCACATATTTGGACTATATTGAAATCCATTTGCCACTGTTTTGATCACTTGCTTAATTGATCCATATTTTATTGCATTTTTATGCTTCCATCAACACTGCTTACATTGCTATGTATTTTTATGTTATCAGAAAATTTGGTAATGCGACTTTCTATTCTATCATTTAAGGTGTGAATAAATGCAGTAATTAGTTGAAGCCACAACAAATCCTCGTGGGATATTATTATTCCCTTCCGGCCATTTAAGTTTATTTATTAGTGTCACAAGTAGACTTACACTAACACTGCAATGGAGTCACTGTGAAAATCCCCCAGTTGCCACACTCCGACGCCTGTTCGGGTACACTGAGGGAGAATTTAGAATAGCCAATGCACTTAACCAGCACATCTTTTGGACTGTAGGAGGAAACTGGAGCACCCAGAGGAAACCCATGCAGTCACGGGGAGAACGTGTAAATTCCACACAGTGACCTAAGCTGGGAATTGAACCTGGCTCCCTGGCGCTGTGTGGCAGCAGTCCTAACCACTGTGCCACTGTGCTCCCCTTAGAGTACCTAATCAGCATTCCTACTCTCTGCAACATTCCCCCGATCCAATTTCCTAACCAGATTCATCATTTACCTTTCATTTCACGATTTCAGACTCCATGGCTGAATATCTTCTGTCTTGCCCGCTGCGGCAATCACAGATCATGTAAAGGTCCACTGAGCTTAATGGGAATCTTTGTTCTTGAGGTGCGTGCGGCTGGAGAATCCTGCCCCATATCACATGGCATTTCTCAACCTACCATCACCACTCCAATGGTTGACTTATAATCACCCTCGGCAACTCATTCTCCAAATTTCCTTGTGTGATTCACAATGAGAAAATGACCGGCCTCCTCGCTCAGCCTCTGCTAATGGCATGGTTAATCCTGGGAACTTATGATGTGTGGAACTGCCAGAAGATGTGTCCTTCCAGTTCATCAAAGCACATTGGAACAACAACATTCCAGAGATGGGGGGTTTGTCGTATGAAAGGAGATCGAACAGTTTAGGCCTATACTCTCTGGAATTTAGACGAATGAGGGGAGATCAAATTGAGAGATATAAGGTGATGAAAGGTATGGATAAAGTAGACGTGGAGCTTCCTCTTGTGTGGCATCCTATGACGAGAGGTCATAGTCTTCGGATAAGCTGTAGTAAAGTTAAAACAGAGTTGAGGAGAAACTACTTCTCACAAAGGGTTGTGAATCTGTGGAATTCGTTACCCCAAAGTGTGGTGGATGCTGGGACAGTGAGTAAATTTAAGGAGGAGTTAGACAGATTTTTAATTGGTAATGGGATGAAGGGTTATGGGGAGAAGGCAGGAAAATGGGAATGAGGAGCATATCAGCCATGATTGAATGGCGGTGGGCCAAATGACCTAATTCTGCTTCTACATCTTATGAACTTATGTTGTGTTTTATTAAAGGCTGAAAAAAATAATTATTATTTCTACTTTGTGTATGAAAGAAATCAGCTTCCACCAAGCTGCCCCATTTGTTCTGCAAAGCGGGAAGCAAAATAACCATTTGACAAAATGACATCCTTCACAAAACATATTTAAAGCTCTTAACTTCTATTCCTGAAACAAAGTACAATCGATTGTATCCATCAATAGAAACTTTTCCAGAAATCATTTTATTCTTTCATTTAACCTTTGAGAATTTGATGTTTGATCTTTTTCCTTTGTGTTCAAAACATACTGGCAGATTTTCAGAAGCGAGCGAAACAATTCACATTTTAATCTACAAACCTATGTGGAGTCGCTTCCCATTCTCAAAGAAGAGAAAAAAATAAATCAAAAGCTGATAGGCTTCATTTAGAAGCAGCGTCAGTCACTTTCAGAAAGCCAGCAACTGATAAGAGAGCGGCTAATCTAATTGATATTGCCAGCCCAGTTCCCAGAAGAAATGCTTCATAAATCGATTGCACTCCAAGGCAACTTCTTAAAGATGTGTTTAATACAAGCACAATGGAACATTCCTCAGTCAATTCGAGTATCATCAGGGCACACCAGCCCTCCACTCAGGAGAGCGTGATTAGCTATTCAAGTCGCCAGAACCTTCTCGCCAATGCAGAATTATGCTCCTCGTCTTTGAAGTTGGACACATTGGTAAGCCAAAGGTGATGTCTTGAGAGCATTAAATATTTTTCTCTGCTAAGGGCCAAAAGAATTGAAAGACAGCTGCCGGGCTTTCACAGGTCAAAAAATATAATCTATTTGCAGAAAGTATTCAGACTGAGCAGGTTTGTAAACACTAAGACCTGGATTTTAGCCTCAGGGAAACAAAAGCTTCCTGCACTATATCATAGAATCCTACAGTGCAGAAGGAGGCCATTCAGCCCATCGAGTCTGCGCTGACCACAATCCCACCCAGGTCCTATCTTCATAACCCCATGTATTTACTCCAGCTAGTCCCTCTGACACTAAGGGGCAATTTAGCATGGCCAATCCACCTAACCCGCGCATCTTTGGACTGTGGGAGGAAACCGGAGCACCCGGAGGAAACCCACGCAGACATGGGGAGAATGTGCAAACTCCACACAGACAGTGACCTGAGGCTGGAATTGAACCCAGGTCCCTGGCGCTGTGAGGCAGCAGTGTTAACCACTCTGCCACCCTAATAGATAGGTCAACTCTCTCATTCTCGACAGCATTGTTCTGTTGATCTCCTGTCCTGTGAAAGTGATCATAGACCTTCACGAATCTCTGAAATTTCTGCCATGATGACAATCCATCAGTGATGTTAGATAGGGAATTCCTGAATAGTGATCTAACAACGGTGTAGGAACAGTGATCCTACACCAAGGCAGGTTTGGTGTTGGCTTTGGAGGTGGATTTGCAGGTGATGTCTCAAGGGCTGGAGAGGCTGACAAAGTAAATGTGGCGAGTTGCTGCAGTGTATCCTGTAGATTGTGCAAACTGCAGTCAGTCTTCCAGTGACAGGAGAGTATGGTGTGGCACGGTAGCACAGTGGTTAGCACTGCTGCTTCACAACGCCAGGGACCCAGGTTCGATTCCTAGCCTTGGGTCACTGTCTGTGTGGAGTTTGCACATTCTCCCTGTGTCTGCGTGAGTTTCCTCCGGGTGCTCCAGTTTCCTCCCACATTTTGAAAGATGTGCTAGTTAGGTGCATTGACCCAAACAGGCGCAGGACTGTAGTGACCAGGGGAATTTCACAGTAACTTCATTGCAGTGTTAATGTAAGCTTTACTTGTGACTAATAAACTTTAAAAGGATTGATCTCAGTGGCAATCGCACCATAGAAGCAAATTATGGTGTTGAAATTCTAGCTTGCTCTTGCAGCTGTTCCCATCCATACAAATAATGGCTAATCCATCATATTGTTGCTTTCGGTCTTATTGATAATGTTCAGATATGTGAGCCGTTGCATGAGCCACTTGCTGCTCTTGTAAACAATGTGTTAATATGATTGTCCTTACTTAATGTTTAGATGCCTGTTGTGTGAGTTAGTTCAAAGGAAAGACATCACAAACATCAGCATATTTTGTGTTCCTTAGGTTCACCCTCAATGAGGTTTTCACTTCTACTATTTGGAGCGGCACGGTGGCACAATGGTTAGCACTGCTGCCTCACAGCGCCAGGGACCCGGGTTCAATTCCAGCCTCAGGTCACTGTCTGTGCGGAATTCACATGTTCTCCCTGTGTCTGTGGGTTTCCTCCGAGTGCTCCGGTTTCATCGCACACTCCAAAGATGTCCAGGTTAGGTTGATTGACCATGCTAAATTGCCTCTTAGTGTCAGGGGGACTAGCGGGGTAAATATTTGGGGTTGCGGGGATTGGGCCTGGGTGGGATTGTTGTCACTGCAAGCTTGATGGGCTGAATAGTCTCCTTCTGCACTGTAGGTATGATATAATATTGTCATCCATAAAGCTAAATTTGCAACAGAAAACGAGCATTTATATAGCACCCTTAATGTAAGACAATGTAGCCGAGACAAAAATTGAGTCGGAGATGCTAGGAAGGTTAGAAAAAGGTTTGTGGAAGCTAAGTCAAAACAGAGTTTGGAAGTTAAAGAGGGAGTGGAAGAAGACATACCTTTCCTCCATGTTATCCTTAATATTAACTGGTCTTACAAATCTATGTCCACCACATGTATGACTCTGACTTGCCTGTTCGGGTGCTGTGCCAGGAAATAAAAATGACACTTGAAGTGTTCATTTGAATTTCCCCTTGATAAAGATGAGACAAATGTGTTAAAGAGACAAATGAATTGAGGATAACGGTGAAATATTTATGTGCAGAAGATTAAATCACCTCTAATCACATTATCTGACAATAAGATAACTTCAAAATATCACCACTGAAAATATAATTGCCTAATAATAATTTTGCCTCTTTTCAACTCTGCTGTTTCAGGTTGCGCCTGTGTAACGGTGACGAGAATTTTGAAATGTATTTGGAATTAATCACTGCCCGTTTCAAAACTTACAATTATTTTTAAAACTAAGTCTATTTTTAAATTGAAAAAATGCCAAAGTAAATCATGGGCAGTCTCTGTGCCCTTAACAAATATTAATCTCTCTTACTTGGTGGCAATCTCATTTGATCTTGCTGAAAATTACTAACACCAAGGGAGGAATTCTCTGTTTTCGAGATTAAGTGTGGTAACAGGCGGTTCCGGCGATGCCTTTCCCGCTGCCAGAATGGCAGGATCCCACACCAGATTCTGCACCTTAATTATGCTCCTTAATTATGCAGAGGTGAGTTCCCTGCCGAATCACCTCGCACGCCGGCAGCTGGCAGGTTCCAAGGCCCCGAAGCCGTATTTAAACAGCTGTCCACTACACTCTCCAACCCACCTGCCTTCAGGAGACGCTCCAACATGTCAGGAAGCCAGATGCAAAAGGCGAGTAGCCTCAGGAAGAAGGCAGCACCTGCTTTCACTGCCAAGGCCCTTGAGTCCCTTGTTTGAGGAGTCCGGGCCCACAGGCTCAAAGAAGCAAACCAATGTCACCTCTCCGGTCTGGAAAGCTGTTGCCCAAGAGGTCAGCATGGCTGGTACCTGTCCTCGAACTGCCACACGGTGCAGGAAGCAGAAGAATGATCACATCTGCTCCACCAGGCTAAGTCCTGGTTAGTCATGACACAAATCAATTCCAGCCTCCCAGATTGCCTGGATCCACTACAGTTTTCCTATCACCGCAACAGGTCCACAGCAGACGCCACCTCCCTGGCCCTACACTCAACCCTGGAACGCTTGGATAACAAAGACACTTACGCCAGACTCCTATTTCTTGACTATAGCTCAGCCTTCAACACCATTATTCCTACAACACTCATTTCCAAACTCTACGGCTTGGGGCTTAGCTCCTCCCTCTGTGACTAGATCCTAGACTTCCTAACCCACAGACCGCAATCAGTAAGAATAGGCAACAACACCTCCTCTACAATCATCCTCGACACTGGTGCCCCACAAGGCTGTGTCCTCAGCCCCTTACTATATACTCCTTATAAACCAATGACTGTGGCTAAATTTCCATCCAACTCCATTTTCAAGTTTGCTGATGACACGACCGTAATTGGTCGGATCTCAAACAATGATGAGACGGAGTACAGGAAAGATATAGAGAATCTGGTGAACTGGTGTGACAACAATAATCTCTCCCTCAATTTCAGCAAAACGAAGGAGATAATCATCGACTTCAGGAAGCATAGGACATGCCTCTGTCGACATTAAGAGGGATGAAGTGGAAATGGTCGAGAGCTTCAAGTTTCTAGTTGTCCAGATCACCAACAACCTGTCCTGGTCCCTCCATGCCAATGCTATAATTAAGAAAGTCCATCAACGCCTCTATTTTCACAGGAGGCTGAGGAAATTTGGCCTGTCTGCTACAACCCTCACCAACTTTTACAGATGCACCATAGAAAGCATCCTTTCCTATTGTATCACAGCTTGGTATGGCTCCTGCTCTGCCCAAGACCGCAAGGAACTACAAAGGGTCATGAACGAAGCCCAGTCCATCACTCAAACCAGCCTCCTATTCATTGACACAGCCTACACTTCCCGCTGCCTTGGAAAAGCAGCCAGCATAATTAAGGACCCCATGCACCCCGGACATACTCTCTTCCACGTTCTTCCATCGGGAAAAAAGATATGAAAGTCTGAGGTCATGTACTAACTGACTCAAGATAAAAGCAAAACACTGCAGATGCTGGCATCTGAAACAAAAACAGAAAATGCTGGAAAATCTTAGCAGGTCTGACAGCATCTGTGGGGAGAGAATGGAGCCAACGTTTCGAGTCTGGATGACCCTTCATCAGAGCTGAGAGCAAAGCGAATCAGCAGAGATTTATACTACGAGGCTGGGGGAGTGAAATGGGACAAAGGGAGTGTAAATGACGATACAGAAGGCTGAGAAGGTGCTAAAAAGTGTCTATTAAGTGACCAAGCTAAAAAATGTCCATTAAGTGATCCGACTCAAGATTCAAGAACAGCTTCTTCCCTGCTGCCATCAGACCTTTGAATGGACCTACCTTGCATTAAGTTGATCTTTCTCTACACCCTAGCTATGACTGTAACAATACATTCTGCACCCTCTCCTTTCCTTCTCTATGAATGGTATGCTTTGTCTGTATAGTGCGCAAGAAACAATACTTTTCACTGTATACTAATACATGTGACAATGATAAATCAAATCAAATCCTCTCTTAGGTCCCTCCACTATAGGGGATCATGCACTCATATGGCTGCTCTGTTCATGGATCTCACACATTCAGTTATGGGGGACACATCAGTACTTACGCTCTCAACAAAACATTAACAACACCATCATCCCATCTTGTTGCTCACACTCCATTCACTGCCCCTCCTGGGTAGGAGGGGGCACATGCATTTCACCCAACCTCTGCTCCATCCCCTCTGAGATATGCCACACAAAATGGTCAGATATCCACAATATTCCATGAACTAAAAGTACTCATTTGAATCATATGAAAAGTCAAAAGAATACAAAACCCATCCAAGCCCCACCATGACCTTAACTCAGATATTCAGATCATATTGCAGTTGATGTTCCTCACAGTGAGCATTATTGAGAACCGTCAAACACTGACCTTCATGAGCAAAGTAAACAAAGGATTTATTTTTTCCAAGCACCTCCCTCCTCCACCCCCCAACTCCCTACTTGGATTAAATGTCTGATTCAAACTGATTGGGAATTGATTTAAATTGTCAATTCCACTCAGGAAAGAAATCATTCATCAGAAATTTCAGTTCACATGAAATGTTCCTTCACAGTTAACACAGCCATTCAAGGAGACACTATTGATTTAAATTTCAAGATGAGAACAAGAGGGACACCCTTGAGCTAGGAGCTATGTTTCAATCCGGCCCGGTCTAATTGCATGAATGCCCCCCCCCCCCCCTATCTGTTGGTAGTAAGTGAACCAAATTAAATGGTATGGAGCAGATAGAATCCTGTTCCTGGTGGCTGGGCCCATGGCACAAATACTACTTCTTCCCGGGCCCTTAGTGACAGTTTTACTTTGACAACTCATAGGATGGATGAGATGGAAAGGACTTGAATTTGTATCGTGTTTTTCACAATATCAGAATGTCCCAAAGCGATTACAGCCAGTGAAGTGCTTCTGAAGTACTGTTGTAATGTAGGAAACATGGTGGCCAGTTTGAACAGAACAAGCTCCCACAAGCGATAATGGCCAGATGGTTCGTTACATGGGCGCTAAAGTAGTGCATTCATCTTTTACACTTACCCTGGGAGAGCAGATAGGAGCTTGGATTAACATCACAAATCTGAAAAATGGTAGCTCCAACTGTGTGGCATTTCCCCAGTACTGTATTGGAATGGCAGCCTAAGTTTCTGTGCTCAAGTCCTAGAGCTTTCACCGAGAGGAGCGTTACTCTGGCTGTGTACTCAAGCTGATTTGGGAGTGACAGGTGCTTGAAATATTCTATTCCTAATATCCGACACTAACCGAGTACAAGGATTTTGTGCATTGTCTTTCCAGACACCTATGCTTTAGTGCACAATTGTGGTGGGGACAGCTCTTATTAAAGTTAATCCCCCTGTGAGATGTGATCTTCAGTCATTTTGGTTTGGCACCAATTGTAGCTTATGTGAAACCTGTCTTATAAAGAAAAATAAAGTACCTTGTAGTGCTATCCCACTGTTAGTGACAGAAGTTGTAGACTGCTCAGCTATTCTGACTCAGTACAGCTGCAAATAGTGACAACATTATTTCCAGTCAGAAGGGAAATGATTGAATAATTCCCACAGCAATCGCTCTACAAATATCTGGGACTGGTTTCACATGCATCATTTATATGGACCTCTAGTCACTGTATTTTGCTTGAGGAATCATGTTGGCTTTTGTCAGGAGGCATTGCTGCAGCTTCAGCCTTGCGTGAGATTAATCTGCTGCAATTCACAGGGACTCCTTTTAGATGGACTCCGTAATCAGATTGAGTTTGCTTTTCTGTTTGCTGAGTATACAGACTTGTTTGCTGTAAATTCTGCCACTCATCCTGCCCAGTCTCCAACTCATTGAGTGACAAGGCCAATAGACACTCTGATCAATGCCCCCACTTTGGTGATGTGAGTGGACAATGTAACTGTGTCTTGACTGCATGCATAACCTTGCATATGCTATCAATACTAATTTCAACAGCAGTGCCAATCCAGAAATTGACAATTCAGTGTATCAGTCTCTCATATTCATTGAGAGTGTAATGACCTCAACGAGGCTCGTGAAGTGGGCTTGTTGGATATGAGATCTCTGATTGAGGTAATGATTGCCTGCCCAATGAGGAAGGCTCACCTGTGTATATTATGAGGAGTGTCAGGTCTACTCTCATTCCAGATTCTGACTTTGTACCTGAAATACTCTTCAGAGTGGAGACATGTTTGTAATTAAAGGGAATCTGGTGAAGCAACTCGAACCTAGAGCTTCACATTGGGGCGGCATGGTGGCACAGTGGTTAGCACTGTTGCCTCACAGCGCCAGAGACCCGGGTTCAATTCCTAGCTTGGGTCACTGTCTGTGCGGAGTCTGCAAGTTCTCCCCGTGTTTGCGTGGGTTTCCTCCGCTTGCTCCAGCTTCCTCCCAGAGTCCGAAAGACGTTAGGTGCATTAACCATGCTAAATTCTCCCTCAGCATACCCAAGCAGGTGTCGAAGTGTGGCGACTGGGGGATTTTCACAGTAATCTCATTGCAGTGTTAGTGTAAACCTACCTGTGACACTAATGAATAAACTTAAATATCGGCCTCTGAGGAGTTGTTCCAGAGATCTTGTGTGAACACAAAGCCGATAGTACCTTGTGCGATGCAGCAATTCACATCTGCAAACATCTTCCAAGCAAAGAAATTCTCACTGCCACGTACAACAAAGTGGAGGTCACCATTTTTTACTTCCTATTATGGGATGCTGAAAGTTATAATTAAGATGAAGCCATTGCCATTTTCACGTGACCTTAGTAGGTTTAAAGTCCATTACTGATTAGCTCAAGACATGAGGAATTGATAGCTCTCATTTTTCAGCAGAGATTATTGGAAACCACCACATATTCCAAAATATTAGTTCAGACTGGGGCTAACTCTGTGGAATAACCACATCACAGTCGTATTTGCTTCTCAACAATATTACTGACTAGCCATGACAGTGTCTTCTCTGAGTTCACTGCTCTCCTGGCCTTCCTTATCTCTCCTATGTAAACTCCCCAACCCATTTTACTGTCACCTCTGACCTTGACATCTCACCATTCCCATCGCACCTATCACATGGAAGCCTATCTCTGGTCATTTCCATGTATCACTCTCCACTCACATTCCTCTTCCCTTCCTGACCCTACTTCCTTCTGTGTCCACCCCTGGAAAAGTACTCTCTCTCTATTCACTTTTAACTGTAGTTTCACAATCACAACTGTCTGGTTGTTAGACCTCTGCAGCTATGATCTATTCAACCACACCCTCACCTCCAGCATCCAAACTATAGTCCCCTTAAAACCATTATGCACTCTCTGTGGGCCATTTCCCTGGTATAATTCTCACCTCGGTTCTCTTGAGACTAACATGACAGGCTTCAACAGATTGGCCACTCACTGCTAGATCCAGCTGGATAAAGTGCTATTGGATCTTGTTCTCACCTGCCAAAATTACTCAACTGTTCCAGCATCATCCTGGAATGCAAAGATAACAAAAGTTTCTTTTCTCTGCTGCAAATCATCTTCCGAGACACCTCTCCCCTGTTTCCTTCACCCTCATCTTCAACTTCAAGTCGGAGAAGCTGCTGGGTTTCATTGTCAAAAGATCAAGACAATCCAATCAGCTGCCTTTGCCACTTCCATCCCTTCTCCTAACCCACCAGGCAGAGCTTCTTCTTCAAGTCACCCTCCCACAGCCCAGAAGTTGCATTTTTCTCTACTTTATCTCCCTTCTCACCTCATCTTGTTCATCTTCCCTCAAACATAGCCCCACGAAACTGAACTGTTAATTACCCAACCCATTCCTGGCTCCAATATTGGCTGATATTGTTAACCATTCTTTCTCCTCAGGTACTTTGCCTCCATCAAGTCTGCTGTCATCATCTCCTCCTCAAAAAAACAATCCTTCACCCCTCTATCCTTGCTACCATTCAATCTGCAACCTCCCTTTCTCTCTAAAGTCTTTAAACCTGTTGTTGCTTCCTAGATTTGCACCTATCTTTCCCAGAATTCCATGTTTGACTCCCTCCAATAATATTTCCACCCCTACCAAAACAGCTCTTATCGACATCGCAGCCAGCATCCAATGTGTATTTGATATCAGTCTGCAGCCTTTGACACAATTGATCACACATCATCCTTAAACTCTTCTTCACTGTCATCCGGTGGGGTAGGATGATACTCTGTTGTTCCTGTTCCTGTTTGTAGCCACTCCTCGCAGGAGATCTGCTGTCATGGTGTGTCACGTTCATCCACATTGTGTCCTTCTCACCCATCCGCTGTAGCTCTTCTGCAACTGCTCTGTGATGTCTGTCATCCAGCTATGCTGAGTTTGACCCCTCTTTGGCCCTTCACTTTGCCCTCTAGAAGAGATCTCTATATCGCTTCTCGGCCTTTTGGCTAGGATCAAGTGTAGTATCGGATCTGCACTTGGTTGAGGTCATGAGGTTACGCTGAGGTTTCATATGTTTCATATGAAGCAATTTTTTAAAGCGGCATCTCGGCCTTTTGGCTAAGATGCAAATGAGCTCAAGTCTTGGAGGAGGATCCTCCCCCTTCTCCAATCAGCTTGACTCATGTAGATCAGGCCCAGGACAGGGTGGTTTAGTCGCCCGCCCTGTCTTGTCAGCCTGGATCGGAAATGTCTCAACTTGTTGAGACTCTGAATTGGATTTGATTTGATTGAATTGGAAAAGTATAAAAAAAAAAGAGATCTCTATAGCTTTCCAGCATTGATCAAATGACCAAAATACAGACTTTCTTTTGTTCTGGATCTCACTTCTTACAGTTCTTTTTGCTCCGGCAATTTCAAACACCTCTTCATTTGTTTTATGGCCTGTATATAGAATTTTAAGCATACATCCTAACACCTACCAAGGCCTCTAGTTTCTTCCAAAGATCTTTATTTATTGTCCAAGTTTCTGAGGCATACAGGAAAGTGAATGGAATGTAGCAACTCATGTGTTTTTTCCTTGTTAGAATCTTGAGTTTTCCTGTTGCTAACTGATGCGCGATTAAATCACGGGAGGCTAGATTGTACCCGGGAAATAAAGGCTTTTATTACTAACAAGAATGGAGCACACTATATACAATACAATCCCAGACTAAAGGGTCACCAGGCAGTGCAGTGACCTTTATACTTCCCCAGGTAGGCGGAGCCAACTGGAGTGTATCACAGAACAATATCAACAGGTAGAACAGCCCAACCCTAACCCCCACAGTGACAACAGTAACATATCTACAAACACCCATAGTGCTGACCATCCATGGCTCAGCACTCATAGTGGTAACCAACTATGGTTCACCACACTAACACACCCTTCATCTTCACAATATCATTCTGAAGAACCCTGCCCTGCTTCTGACTTTGGCCTTTGATCTACTGCCTTCTGTTATCATGTGTCCTGAGCAAACAAACTTACCTACTTGCTCCATCATGTCAACATCAACTTCAATCTTCATTCTAGTTTCTTCTAATGTATTCCTGCAAGTGACCATTGTTTTTGTCTTTTGTTATGCATCCTCAATTCATATTCTGAACTTCTAGATCTCACTTGATCTACGATATTTTTGAAGATCTCTTCTGATTCTGCCAATAGCACAGCGGTGTCCGTGGACCGCAACTTCATGATGCTCTTGCCTCAAATTTTTATCTCTGGATGTATATCTAACTTTCTGAATACTTGTTCTGTGTACCGATTGAATAATTTTAGAGATAGGACACACTTGTCACACTCTTCCCTTCACTTGAAACATGTCTGATTGTCCATCTTCTGGCCTGATGCTCACTATTTTCTCCCAATATAGGCTCTGGATAAATCTCACATTTTTACTGTCAGTGTCCAGTTCATCTATTAGCCTTCAAAGTTAAATACAATCAAACTCTTTTTCATAGTCTATGAAGCATATATTGTTGTTCTTGTTTACTTCTAGATATTTACCAAAGGTTGTTCTTAGGCTAAATAATTCCTCTATTTTTCTGCTCCAGGTCTAAAATTCAAACTGAGTTTCACCAATTTTTGCTTCAAAATTCATAATTATTGTTTCCTATCATGACTTTCCAGACCATTTTAATGAGATGACTCATTCAGATTATCATTCTAAAATGATTGCACTCGATTATTTTAGGTCTCTTGGGTAACATAAATAATTAATGCCTCAAGTCCTAGGAATGTATCCTTTGGTATATATTTGATCACAAATTTTGGATGTCATTTCTATTTTTGTTTATCTAAGGACTTTTAGATGTTCTGTTCTCTTTATCTATGCCTGGAGCTTTTCCTGTACTCATCAATTTCAGAGCATTCTCTGTCGCTGATATCATAATGTTTGGTTCTTCATTTGCCTCTGTACCTTGAGGTTGACCTCAATTTGGATCATTATACAATTCACTTATATATTCTGTCCATTCCTTTGATTCTGCATCCCTTTCAAACTATACTTTGCCATCTTTGTCTTTTATGTATCTGTTCTTATCATTTTCTTTCTATCTGTTCAAAGATTTCACTTTCTGGCGTAAAACTCTCGTTTTGTGATTTCTTTCCAGAACCTCATTGCACATCCTATCCAAACATTTCCCTTTAACTTCCCTACATAGATTCTTTATTATCTTTTCAATTTTATCATTCCCAAGTGTGATTTAAGACTGAACACACCTGGTTCAATTTTTGCCGATCTATCCATAACCAAATAATAACTCATAGAATCGTAGAATCCCTATGGTGCAGATTTGGCCCATCAAGCCTGCACCGACAATAGTCCCACCCAGGCCCTGTCCCACAAGAGGAAACGTAACAATGTATGTTGATGGCATTCAGCTCTAACTTACCACCACCTCTCTCAACCTACCCTCAGTCCCTAAACTGTCTACTTTATAGCCAACATCCAATACTAAAACAGAAATTTATCCAACAAAATGTTGGAAAGACCAAAGCCATTGGGTGGGATTTTATGACCTCGCTCAGACGAGATCGTAAAATCCCGCCCGAGGCCAACGGACATTTCCATTCTATGAACCTCGACCGCTCCGATTCCGTGGCGGGCAAGATGGTAGAGTTCCAGCCATTATCTTTGTCTTCCCTCCTCCCTCGCTGAAAACTCCATTCACTGGACCAATAATCCAGAAACCCAGGATAATGCTCCAAGGACCCAAATTCAAATCCCAGTTTGGCACATGGTGAATTTGAATTCAATAAAAATCTGGAACTAAAGGTCTGATGATGACTATGAAACCGTTGTCAACAAAACCCATCTGGTTCACTAATGTCCTTTAGGGAAGGAAACCTGCTGTCCTTGCCTGGTCTGGTCTACATGTAACTCTAGACACAGAGCAATGAGCTTGACTCTTAAGTGGCCTGGCAAGCCACTCAGTTCAAGGGCAATTAGGGTTAGGCAATAAATGCTGGCCCAGCCAGCGACGCACACATCCTATAATTGATTTTTTAAAAATCCTTAGCTTCTGATTCCATCACTCACCATGGCAACAGTGTAAGGCTAAATTGGACACTTTGCAACCTTGGTATCATATTTGACTCTGTGATAAGCTTTTGACCACCCCTCACACCAACGGTTCTGCACTTATTCTGCCTTCAGTAATAACTGAATATACCACATTTTTCTTCTGATTGGATTAGAATTAGAGCCATAGAACAGAAGGAGGGCATGTGGGGCATGGTGGCATAGTGGTTAGCATTGCTGCCTCATGTACCAGGGACCAGGGTTCAATTCATGCTTTGGGTCACTTTCTGTGTGTTTGCACATTCTCCCCGTGTCTGTGTGGGTTTCCTCTGGGTGCTCCAGTTTCCTCCCACAGTTCAAAGATGTGCTGGTTAGGTTGATTGGTCATGCTAAATTGCCCCTTAGTGTCAGGGAGATTAGCAGGGTAAATATGTGGGGTTATGGGAATAGGACCTGGGTAGGATTGTTGTCAGTGCAGGCTCAATGAGCCGAATGGCCTCCTTCTGCACTGTAGGGATTCTATGATTTGGACCATTTGCAGCCTATGTTGGCACTTTCAAAGAATCCAGTCATCCCCACTCCACTTTCCCCGCATATTCCTGAAATTTTCTCTCCTTCAAATATTTACCCGATTCCTTTGAGTACTATTGAATCAACTAATAGTTATTTGTTCATTATTCCTTCAAACCTTGCATTGCACCCCATCAGCAGTGCAATCCAGCATTAACCACTCATTGCAGAGAACAATTTTCCTCATTTCACCTCCGATTCTTTTGACAAATGGCTTCAATGTACGTCCTCTGGTTACCAACTCAGCAGCCACTCGAAACAGTTTAACCTTAATTATTCTCTCAAAATCATTCATGATTTTCAAAACACCTCAATCAAATCTCTTCTTAGCCTTCCTTACCCTAAAGCGAACAACTCCAACTGCTCCAAATAACTAAAGATCCTCATCTCATGGTGGCATTCAAGAAATCCATTCTGCACCTCTCTAAGGCCTTGACATCTTTCCTGAAGTGTTGTGTCTGGAATTGAACCCAATACTGAGGGTGAACCAGGGTTTTATAAAGATTCAGCATAGAACATAGAACATAGAACAGTACAGCACAGAACAGGCCCTTCGGCCCACGATGTTGTGCCGAGCTTTATCTGAAACCAAGATCAAGCTATCCCACTCCCTATCATCCTGGTGTGCTCCATGTGCCTATCCAATAACCGCTTAAATGTTCCTAAAGTGTCTGACTCCACTATCACTGCAGGCAGTCCATTCCACACCCCAACCACTCTCTGCATAAAGAACCTACCTCTGATATCCTTCCTGTATCTCCCACCACGAACCCTATAGTTATGCCCCCTTGTAATAGCTCCATCCACCCGAGGAAATAGTCTTTGAACGTTCACTCTATCTATCCCCTTCATCATTTTATAAACCTCTATTAAGTCTCCCCTCAGCCTCCTCCACTCCAGAGAGAACAGCCCTAGCTCCCTCAACCTTTCCTCATAAGTCCTACCCTCCAAACCAGCCAGCATCCTGGTAAATCTCCTCTGCACTCTTTCCAGCGCTTCCACATCCTTCTTATAGTGAGGTGACCAGAACTGCACACAATATTCCAAATGTGGTCTCACCAAGGTCCCGTACAGTTGCAGCATAACCCCACGGCTCTTAAACTCCAACGCCCTGTTAATAAAAGCTAACACACTTTAGGCCTTCTTCACAGCTCTATCCACTTGAGTGGCAACCTTTAGAGATCTGTGGATATGAACCCCAAGATCTCTCTGTTCCTCCACAGTCTTCAGAACCCTACCTTTGACCCTGTAATCCACATTTAAATTAGTCCTACCAAAATGAATCACCTCACATTTATCAGGGTTAAACTCCATTTGCCATTTTTCAGCCCAGCTTTGCATCCTATCTATGTCTCTTTGCAGCCTACAACAGCCCTCCACCTCATCCACTACTCCACCAATCTTGGTGTCATCAGCCCCCTCTTCTATGTCATTAATAAAAATCACAAAGAGCAGAGGACCAAGCACTGATCCCTGCGGCACTCCGCTAGCAACCTGCCTCCAATCCGAAAATTTTTCATCGACCACCACCCTCTGTCTTCGATCAGACAGCCAGTTACCTATCCAATCGGCCAACTTTCCCTCTATCCCACACCTCCTCACTTTCATCATAAGCCGACCATGGGGGACCTTATCAAATGCCTTACTAAAATCCATGTATATGACATCAACTGCCCTACCTTCATCAACACACTTAGTTACCTCCTCAAAAAATTCTATCAAATTTGTGAGGCACGACTTGCCCTTCACGAATCCGTGCTGACTATCCCGGATTAATCTGCATCTTTCTAAATGGTCGTAAATCCCATCTCTAAGGACCTTTTCCATCAATTTACCAACCACCGAAGTAAGACTAACCGGTCTATAATTACCAGGGTCATTTCTATTCCCTTTCTTAAACAGAGGAACAACATTCGCCATTCTCCAGTCCTCTGGCACCATCCCCGTGGACAGCGAGGACCCAAAGATCAAAGCCAAAGGCTCTGCAATCTCATCCCTTGCCTCCCAAAGAATCCTAGGATACATTTCATCAGGCCCAGGGGACTTATCGACCTTCAGTTTATTCAAAACTGCCAGTACATCCTCCCTCCGAACATCTACTTCCTCCAGCCTATTACCCTTTAACACCTTCTCTTCCTCAAAAACATGGCCCCTCTCCTTGGTGAACACTGAAGAAAAGTATTCATTCATCACCTCGCCTATCTCTACTGACTCCATACACAAGTTCCCACTACTGTCCTTGACCGGCCCTAACCTCACCCTGGTCATTCTTTTATTCCTCACATAAGAGTAAAAAGCCTTGGGGTTTTCCTTGATCCGACCCGCCAAGGACTTCTCGTGTCCCCTCCTAGCTCTCCTAAGCCCCTTTTTCAGCTCATTCCTTGCTAACTTGTAACCCTCAATCGAGCCATCTGAACCTTGTTTCCTCATCCCTACATAAGCTTCCCTCTTCCTTTTCGCAAGACATTCCACCTCTTTCGTGAACCATGGTTCCCTCACTCGGCCATTTCCTCCCTGCCTGACAGGGACATACCTATCAAGGACATCCAGTATTTGTTCCTTGAAAAAGTTCCACTTTTCATTAGTTCCTTTCCCTGACAGTTTCTGTTCCCAACTTATGCCCCCTAATTCTTGCCTAATCGCATCATAATTACCTCTCCCCCAATTGTAAACCTTGCCATGCCGTACGGCCCTATCCCTCTCCATTGCAATAACAAAAGACACCGAATTGTGGTCACTATCTCCAAAGTGCTCTCCCACAACCAAATCTAACACTTGGCCCGGTTCATTTCCCATGCAAAACCATTTCCCAAGCATAACCTCCTTGTTTTTATATTTTATTCTTCTATTAATCAGGCCAAGAATCCTGTATGCTTTTTAACAGCCTTCGAACTAATCCTATCCAAAGATGTGTGGATACACACTCCCAGATCTCTCTGTTCCTGCACCCCTTTTAAGACTGTTCTATCCAGTTTATATTGTCTCTGTTCATTCTTTCTATCAAAATGAATCACTTCACACTTCTCTGCATCAGGTTTCATCTGGCATGTGTCTGCCATATCACCAGTCTGTCTATGTCTTCCTGAAATCTGTTGTCATCCGCCTCATTATTTACTACACTTCTGCATTTCCCGTCATCTGCAAACTTTAAAATTATGTCAGCTGGCGCGTTCAAATTGTTTTCTACACATTAAATTCAAATTTGGCAAGTCCTCCAATATCACAGTGGAATTTGTTGGTTATACATCTTGGTGTGTCTCCCAGAAAAAGATCTGTTTAAGTTATGACTATCGGTTAAAGATATTTTGGCATTCAGTATTGTTGAGCTTGATAAATGTTGGTGTCAACTGGTTTACACCATAAGCAGTGGACCGGTGGAACAGTACTGACTGAAGTCATAAAGCAGCCAAAAATCTTGGAAATATGTTTTTCACAAAATTTAGTAATTAATCACTTAAAATACCAATTCACTAAATATGCTTCAGTTTACAGATTATATGACTTGCTTAACAAGCAACTAATAGTTGCTTGTTCATCATTCCTTAGAACCTTGCATTGTAAGATCCGGGAGGTATATTTCAGAATGCGTTGCTTTCTTGCCCAGCAGTAGCATGGTTCTGATGGAAGGTCACAACCCGAAATGTTAACTCTGTTTTTCTCCCACAGATGCTGCCAGACCTGCTGAGTATTTCCAGCAATTTCTGTTTTTTTTTTATTTTAGATTTTCAGCATTTGCACTACTTTGCTTTTCGAGTTGCATATTCTACCTCAATGTAAAGTATTGGGATACAGTGAAAAGTATTGTTCCTTGTCTGCTATACAGACAAAACATAACATTCATAGCGTATATCGGGTGCAGACTGTGGTGTTGCAGTTACACATAGGATGTAGAGAAAGATCGGTTTAATATATGATAGGTCCATTCAAAAGTCTAATGGCAGGAGGGAAGAAGCTGTTCTTCAATTGGTTGGTACATGTTCTCAGACTTTTACCCAACAGAAGAAGGTGGAAGAGAGTGGTCGGAATTTTATGTCCTCACCCGCCATGGAATCAGAGCGGGCAAGAGTTTTTTGTTTCATTTTTCCATTGTCCGCAGGAGGTTGGCAATGGAAATATCTGTTGACCTCGGGTGGGATTTTACAATTTCAGGGTGACCGAGGCCGTAAAGTCCCGCCTCGTACGTCTGGGGTGGGGTCCTCGATTATGCTGGCTGCTTTTCTGAGGCAGCAGGAAGTGTAGATGGAGGCAATAGTTGGGAGTCTGGTTGGCATCATGGACTGGGCAATGTTCACAACCCTTTGTAGTTTCTTGTGATCTTGGACAGAGCAGGAGCCAAGCTGTGATACATACGGAAAGGTGGTTTCTATAGTGCATCTGTAAAAATTGAAGAGAGTCGTCATGGACATGCTGAATTTCCTTTGCCTTCTGAGAAAGTAGAGACATTGATAGGCTTTCTTAACTATAGCATTAGCATGGAGGGACCAGGACAGATTGTTGGTGATCTGGAAACCTAGAAACTTGAAGCTCTCAACCATTTCCACTTCATCACCATTGATGTTGACAGGGGCACGTCCTCCACAATATTTCCTGAAGTTGATGACTATCTCCTTCAATTTACTGACATTGAGGGAGAGACTATTTCACCAGATTCTCTACCACTTTCCTGTACTCCATCTCATCATTGTTTGAGATCCAACCCAGTACAGTGGTGTCATCAGCTTGGTATGCAACTTTTGTTTAAGGTGAATGTCCTTTATTTGATTGTGTGTGCTCCCTTCTTCTCTCCCTGATATGTTACTTTTTCTCACTTATTTAGTTGATGAGTAAAAGATACTTTTTCTTCTCATATTTTCTCTCTGCAGCCAAAGTTGTCTTATGAGGAAAGGTTGGACAGGCTATGCTTGTTTCCACTGGCGTTCCGAAGAGTGAGGGGTATATGAGATCCTCAACAGTTGTGACAAGGTGGATGTGGAAAGAATGTTTCCTCTTGTGGGTAAGTCCAGAACTAGAAAGCACTGTTTTAAAATTAAGGGACCCCTTTTAGGACAGAGGTGAGGAGAATTCTTTTTCTCTCAAAGGGTTGTGAGACTTTGGAACTCTCTGCCTCAAGAGGCAGGGTCGTTGAATATTTTAAGGCAGAGGTAGATAGATTCATCTTAGACAAAGGAATTGAAGATTATCAGGGGTAGATGGGAATGTAGAATTTGAAACACAAACTGATCAGTCATGATTCTATTGAATGGCAGAGCAGTTTCAAAGGGCCTATTTCTGCTCTTATTTCATATATTTGTAAAGGGAAGGTAAAGTCCATAGTCCCAGATGACCATAGGCTGCGCTCCCCTTTGAGGGGAAGAGCTGACTGGCGGTGATTTAACCTGAGCATCACCACACCTCCGGCGAAGGGCAAGGGTGAGAAGGTGGGGTCTTCATGAATAACTCAGCTGGTACGGGAATTGAACCCATGCTGTTGGTGTCGCTCTGCATCATGAACCAGCCATCCAGCCAACTGAGCAAAGCTGACCCCCATTTGTATGTTAATGGTAAGACGCTGCACCAGAGAGTTTGTTGCCAGCATCAAGTATCTGGGACAGAGCAACATTTCGCCATTGATTGACCTTAACAGTAATACTTGAGCTGAGGATCAAAGCATCCCATAAAATTTGTTCGAGCTTTATATATCTACTACTTCATAGTAAGAAGTCTCACAACACCAGGTTAAAGTCCAACAGGTTTATTTGGTAGCAAATACCATAAGCTGGACTTTAACCTGGTGTTGTGAGACTTCTTACTGTGCTTACCCCAGTCCAACGCCGGCATCTCCACATCATGTCTACTATTTCATCCCAGAGGCACAGAAAATACCCCATCACCCAAGCACTACTGTGGGCTATTCACAAACATAAATTGTACAAAATGTTGAAAAAATGAACTATATTAATTGGATTCCCCCATGCATCATATTTATTTGTGAGTTTTCTGCCATGTTGCCATTTGATTTTAGATTTTTACAGTGGATGCAGTTTATTGTAATTCCATGATAATTCGTGAATGCTTAACCACTTTAAAATCTAGGGTTGATTCAGGAGTATTGGGGACGATAAAGGTGAGATCCCACTGCAGAGAAATTACCTGAGGAACTTGGTGGAAGGTGTGGTAGTGTGGCCCCTTTAAGGGGGCATTCCCCGAGGACCACATGATTGGACTGGACCCTATCGAGGTGGAAGCTGAGGCAATCGGGTACTAAGGGCCCGTATCCCAGGCCAGAGGGGATCCTCAGTTGGAGCCAGGGAGGAGTGAAGAATAGTCGCAGAGTTAGTTCTGTCAGAACCTTTGTTGTAAATAATTACTCATCATTGACAGTAAACCCTTTTACACTTTGAGCCATATCGCGTCACCCTCGATTTATTACAGAAGATACCAAGATACTACATGATTTAAACTTAAGCAAATATCAGAGGAATCAAAAGTTCGTGGCTTCTCAAAAACAGACACATTTAAAGACACTGAAAATCACATGTTCCTTGTACATCTCGAGTGTGTGTAAGATAAGTTGCTCGTGGCTCACCAGTTTCAGTCATTTCCTCTTCAATTTTCACATCTGGTTCTGGGGAGTCAGCCTTGAGTTCTGTAATTGTCTCACTGGCGATTGTCAGAGCTTCTGTTCCTGGTTTCTCTTCATGACTGTCAGTGCCTGCGCCAGAATGTTGTATGTCATTGGCGTGCTTACTAGGATAGTCAAGCGGATTGGAACCTTGGTCACATGCATCAGTAATGATCTGATCACACTCATCAGCATTGCTTTGATTATCATCCTCATCTACACTGTCTTCAAAAAGTAGCGTGAGTTCCAGAATTTCCTCCTCTGGCTGTTCATCATAGTCACTAAGTAGACTGGGATTATACTCAATGGAATTTAGAAGAATGAGGGAAGATCTTATAGAAACATATAAAATTATGAAGGGAATAGAAAAGATAGCAGCAGGGGGGTTGTTTCCACTGGCAGGTGAAATCAGAACTAATGGGCTTAGCCTCAAAATAAGGGGAAGCAGATTTAGGACTGAGTTGAGGAGAACATCTTCACACAAAGGGTTGTGAATCTGTGGAATTCCCTGCCCACTGAAGCACTTGAGGCTACCTCACTGAATGTTTGTAAGGCAAGGATTTTTGAACAGTAAAGGAATTATGGGTTATAGTGAGCGGGCAGGTAAGTGGATCTGAGTCCACGAAAAGATCAGCTATGATCTTATTGAATGGCAGAGCAGGATCAAGGGGCCAAATGGCCTACTCTTGCTCCTAGTTCTTATGTTTTTATGTTCACTCGTGGTCTGGTCTCCATCGTCATCCTCCCTCTCTTCAAAGAATAATGCAATTTCTAGAACGCACTCTTGTGGCTGCAGCTGTGGAGCTTTCTCTACAGAGAAAGATTCTGGGTCAACCTGGGCTTCTACTGCAACTGGTAATTAAAGAAGCTGCAGAGCTACACAGGCTTAATTAAGAGTAATCTTGATTATGAATAATGCACAGAGTGACAGTGATTGAGGACACAGACTCCAGCCATTGTGCTGTACTGCAAAGAATGGACACTCCTGCACCTGTGTCCTATTTAAAATTGGGTTTTGTGGCCATTGATTATAATATCTGCACTCCAATCAATCAGCTTGGATTTTGCAACTTGACCCAAAAAAAGGCAATTAGGGGTGAATTTTCCAGTTCCGCCCACCATGGGAATCGTAGCAGGCAAGGTGTGGACCATGGAAAGGTCCGTTGACGTCGAGCGGGATTTTCCGGTTTTGGAGTGATCGTGGCCGAAAAGTCCCATCTTTTTTGTTCCTCTGTATCTTCTACTTCCTGGATATTGCTTGATCTGATTGGTCTTCCTTTAAATGTTTGAGTAGGAGATTTTCCTTTGTGGCAAACTGCATTAAAATGGCCCCGCCTCCAGCAGGCATCATTCTGCATTTACCACGAATTGTCTTTGTGCCAAAAGGTTTTTTTTTTCACATCACAACAGGAGCGCTGGATAATGGCAGTGACTGTCCCCTCTTTATTCTGGGTTTCTTTATAGTGGGTGTGCTGGTACCTCTATTGCTCACAAACTGGATTGAGTCAGTAGTCTGAATCCATTAAGGTTCTCTGTAACCCTGGGTTAACGCCTGGTTATGCTTCCATAGGACAGCCGGTCTCACTAATTGGACTGTCTCGGATAGTGTTAGGTCATATCTGGACTGCAAAAAAAAGACAAGTACACCCACCATGATGCGGTCTTGGATATGGTCCCATACTCGCAACTAGCAGCCAAACGATAAAAGTCATCGACAAAACAAGTCAGTAGTTTCTCAGATTCCTGAGTGCACCTATTAAACCTCACCCAGTCTATAATGATGTTCCACTGGAGACAGAAGTACAAATCAAAGGCTACAATTGCTACCTCATAGGTTGCTGTGTCTTCATTAACACTGTCTTATTAAAATGTTAGCTGTGCTGCTGCCGAAGCTGACCATTTCTTTATCAGGCTTCTGTGCTAATCCCCAAATGGTCCCATACCTGCTGAACCTACAACACCAGTTTTGCCAGTGTGCTGCTTGGTTGGGGGTCTTCCACATTGTCAGGTAGAGATAGATTGCCTGTTACTTTCATCGACTTGTCGGGACTCATTGGGGCTTTTCCTTCCGATTCTTCACTACTTATTTCCTCACTGCTTTACTTTCGATGGCTTTCACCTTCCCGCCACTGTGGCAATTTTGTCAGTGATCCTTGTTATTCGGTAGGTTTACCGCTGCCACCATAGTGTGTTTAACAGAAACTTTATCATAAAGTTTATTTATTAGTCACAAGTAAGGCTTACATTAACACTGCAATAAATTTACTGTGAAATTCCCCTAGTCGTCACAGTCCAGCGCCTGTTCGGGTCAATGCACCTAACCAGCACGTCTTTCAGAATGTGGGAGAAAACCAGAGCAAACCCATACAGACACGGGGAAAATGTGCAAACTCCACACAGACAGTGACCCAAGCCAGGAATCAAACCCGGGTCCCTGGCGCTGTGAAGCAGCAGTGCTAACCACTGTGCTACCGTGCTGCCCAGGGAAAAAAGCATCTAGAAGCTTTCAAAGATTTATTAACCATATACAACTATGAACAGGGATAGATAAACATAAGTCTCCTTCGAGAAACATCTCTCTCTGATTTCCAGTGACACATGATCTGAGATGACTGATGATATATGTTAACAATTAAATATAATAGCTATTAACCAGTATCAACTTGCACAATAAAATGCACATGATAAATACATACCAGAATATAAGCCTCTTTTCTAAGCTGATAAAATTTTAAGTCCTTCTTCTGCAAGAAAATATATATTTTTGAAAGAATGTACCAGATATTAAGGCAAAAAAATGTCTTCCGTTTTCATATGCGTACCAAAGTGATAACAAATACCCAAAGTCTCTCCAATCAAATATGTAATTAAGGCAGCAATTTATTTTCCATTGCCATCTTCACTCTTTGAATTTTTACTATAACTGGGTAGAAGATTAAAACTCACAACAAAGAATCCCAGTTTTGTCATTCCACTAGCGTGCTATAAGTAAATTTCAAAATTTGCATTTAAAAGGTTCAATTTAAATCCAATGATTTCTTGGAATTTCATATTCTATTGTGGAAAGTAGGAAGAGATGCAGGATGCAATGTCAGATTTTCTTTGCTCTCAGTTTTGTGAACATTTTGTACAACTGTTAAAATGAGATTTGCAACCAGCATGTTTATGCTAATAACGTTTGGATGAGTGTTTAACTTAACAGATGAACAGAAAGCGTCAGATCCTCGACACAAATAATCAATATTTTAAAGTTCCGTTGCTAACCAGTTAACTCTAACAATATTTTATTAACCCTCCAACTGCCAACAGGCAATCAAGCCAATTTAGGGGCAGCACGGTGGCACAGTGGTTAGCACTGATGCCTCACAGTGCCAGGGACCCGGGTTCAATTCCTACCTTGGGTGACTGTCTGTGTGGAGTTTGCACAATCTCCCCGTGTCTGCGTGGGTTTCCTCCCAGAGTCCATAGATGCGTGGGTTAGGTTGATTGGCCATGCTAAATTGCTCCCCCTTAGTGTCAGGAGCATTAGCAGGGTAAATATGTGGAGTTACACAGATAGGGGCTGGGTGGGATTGTTGTCAATGCAGGCTTAATGGGCCAAATGGTCTCCTTTGGGGTGGCACGGTGGCACAGTGGTTAGCACTGCTGCCTCACAGCGCCAGGGAGTTGTGTTCAAATCCGGCCTTGGGTGCGGTGTAGAGTTTGCACGTTCTCCCCGTGTCTGCGTGGGTTTCCTCAGGGTGCTCCGGTTTCCTCCCACACTCCAAAGATGTGCGGGTTAGGTTAATTGGCCATGCTCCTTTGCCCCTTAGTGTCAGGGAGATTGGTGGGGTAAATGTGTGGGGTTACGGAGATAGGGCTTGGGTGGGATTGTTGACGGTGCAGATTTGATGAGCCAAATGGCCTCTTTCTGCAATGTAGGGATTCTATGAATGCTCAGTTGGTTAGGAAACAGCTGTGGAAGGAAATATAGTTTAAGCTTTCCAGTCGATGGCCCTTCATCAAAACTCCTCATCAAGGGTCACCAAACTGAAATGTTAACTCTGGGTGGGATTTTCCAGCCCTCCCGTGGCATGTTTTCCCGCATTGGAGGAGGCTTGCCATTGGCCGTTGGTGGGGTTTTCCGGTCCTGTCGATGTCTATGATGTTTTGCATGGCTCACCCATCCCACCCCTGGGGAACCTGCCCCTGGCGGTGGGGGGCAGTGTGGTCGTCGTTGGCAGGACTAGAAGATCATGCTGGTGAGAAGGGCCAGAAAATCCAACTCTCTGTTTCTCTCCACAGGCGTTACCTGAGCATTTCCAGCATTTTCTGTTTTTATTTTGGGTTTCCAGTATCTGCGTGTTTCACTTTTGTGACACCAGTTTATTGGTTGTTTTCAGTTTTGCTTTGGATGTTGATTACTGACCCATATTAGATTTTCTCCTGAATTCGTCAGAGGTTTTATTTTATATTCATTCATGGGATGTGAGTGTTGCTGGCAAGGTATTGTTCATGCCTAATTCCCCTGAGAAGGTGGCAGTGGGAGCTGCCTTTTTCAAATATTGAGCTGATGTAGATATACTCAAGGTGTTGTTAGGCCAGGAATTCTTCCTCTTCAAATCATAAAATCCCTATAGTGCAGAAGGAGGCCATTCGGCCCATCAAGTGAACAGCAGCCACAATCCCACTCAGGTCCTATTCCCGTAACACCTCATATTTACCCTGCTACTCCCCCTGATACTAGCATGGCCAATCAATCTAACCCGCACATCTTTGGACTGTGGGAGGAAACCAGAGCACCCGAAGGAAACCCACGCAGACTCGGGGAGAACGTGCAAACTCCATACAGACAGTGACCCAAGTCCGGAATTGAACCCGACTCCCTGGTGTTGTGAGGCAGCAGTGCTAACCACTGTGCCACCATGCCAAAGTTTGGACCCAGCAACAATGGGGAAACCACCAAGTATGTGTGGATAGATAACATGCGACTTTGAGGGGAATTTAAGGCTGATGATTGATTCTGTAACTGCTATTCCTGTACTTTTCAGTGACTGGGCTCATAGGCAGAATTAAAATTGGCGAGTTGCCGCGATGCATCTGATGGATAGTATATAGTACAAACACCGTGCTCTGTTATTGGAGGGCGTTGATATTGCGTCCAGCATCAGAAAATAAAATGGAAGCTTGATTGTGAAGATTTTTTCTGTGTTTACTTTTGTTGAAGGAAAAATACAAAATACTTTGGCCTGGAAATGTGATTGCACTCTGCCCATTTTCAGCCATGAAATAAATGTCTCTGAGTCCGACATTGTGGGTGGCACTTGCTAAATACATTCAAAACTGTGATTAACTGTGATTACAGTAAGAAGTTTAACAACACCAGGTTAAAGTCCAACAGGTTTATTTGGTAGCAAAAGCCACACAAGCTTTCAGAGCTCCAAGCCCCTTCTTCAGGTGAGTGGGAATTCTGTTCACAAACAGGGCATATAAAGACACAGACTCAATTTACATGAATAATGGTTGGAATGCGAATACTTACAACTAATCAGGTCTTTAAGAAACAAAACAACGTGAGTGGAGAGAACATCAAGACAGGCTAAAAAGATGTGTATTGTCTCCAGACAAGACAGCTAGTGAAACTCTGCAGGTCCAGGCAACTGTGGGGGTTACAAATAGTGTGACATGAACCCAATATCCCGGTTGAGGCCGTCCTCGTGTGTGCAGAGCTTGGCTATCAGTTTCTGCTCAGCGACTCTGCGCCATCATTAACTGTGACTAACAGACTTAAATTTGGGTCCCTATACTTTTTTTGACTCTTTGATAAATTTGATCTGCCTCAACCCCTCAGTTACCAGTTGATGACTTGCCTTAGCAACTTATAGCTAATAACCAGAGAATCATAGAATCACTACAGTGCAGAAGGAGGCCATTCAGCTATTCGAGCCTGCTGTGAGGCAACAGTGCTAACCACTGTGCCACCCCATGCTGCATCAGTGCTGCACGACTTCACTGTACTGAAGTAGCCAACGAATGGCACTACATTTTCAGCAAGAAATGGAGGAAAAGGAATGAGTAACACAGCAAGGAGGAAGAGATCAGAGATCAACTCACTGAAGAACTCTTCACCTGAACTGTCTCCCCAAACCCCCCTGTACCACATCCTGCAATTCCCATTACCACTCTGATAGTTTTCCTCCAATATCTGTGTGTGAAGCTCACACTTCCCTTCTTGCATCTTTGGGCATGTTCGAATATCCAGCATTTTTCTTATCATCTTTATCCCTCGTATATTTGTGATTTGATATATATAAATATATACCTTATTTATTCCTTGCTTATATCCAGAATTATGACACTGAGCTACTATAAGTCAGGAAGCTTCAGAATAATAACGAGAAGGAAAGATTTATTTGTTTCTCAATCAACTAAACTTTGCTCATAATGTTGTCTGGGCATCCGAAGTTCCACAAACTTATGAAAAGTTGTTGATATATGCACAGATTTTACATTGAGTCAAAAACATCTTGGAAGATATTGACCTAATCTTCCAAAATAAAATGTCAGAAAAAGCTATTTGGTCACAAAGCGCACTCTTCTTCGAGAATATGAAAAGTGTTATGTGCTTTATTGAGTTCCACAAATTTTTTGATGCGCTTGTTGACTGTGGGGGAAAAAAAATTATAAAATATAATTTTGTATGAGATATGTCCCAACTGTCCAAGGTAACCTTGCAAATTTGTAGGACATTAAAGTAACATTACATTTAATTTTCTCCTTTAACTCATCTCACTTCCTCTAAATAAAAGATGCAGCTATGGGTACCCACATGGGTCCCAGTTATGCCTGTCTCTTTATGGGGTATGTGAAGCATTCCATGTTCTGGTCCTACTCTAACCCCCTCCCACAACTGTTTCATCAGTACATTGATGACTATTTTGGTGCCACTTCATGCTCTCATCTGGACCTGGAAAAATGTATCAATTTCGCTTCCAATTTCCATCCCCCACCACCCCCGCACCCCCCCCCCCCCACCGCCCCCCCCCCCCCACCCCCCCCACCCCGCCTCCCCCCATCACCTTCACATGGTCCATCTCTGACACTTCTCTCCCTTCCTTGACCTCTCTGTCTCCATTTTGGGTGATAAACTGTCCACCAGTATCCATTACAAGCCGACCTTGACTACAGTTGTTCACATCCCACATCCTGTAAGGACTCCATCCCATTGTCTCAGTTCCTTCGCTTCTGTTCCGATGATGCCACTTTCCAAAATAACTCTACTGATATGTCTTCCCACTTCCTAAATCGTGATTTTCCACCCAGTGTGGTAAACAGGGCTCTCAACCACGTCCAACTCATCTCCCGGGTTACTGCTCTCTCCCCCTCTCCTCCCTCCCAGAACCAGGATAGGGTTCCCCTTGACCTCATTTTTCACCCCACCAACCTCCACATTACCTGCCGTTTCTGCCAACTCCAGCATGATGCCACTACTCAACATATCTTCCCTTCACTCCCTCTGTCAGAATTCCGCAGAGACCTTTCTCTCCAGGATACCCTGGTGTACTCCTCCATTACACCCAACACCTCACCTCCTGCCCACGGCACCTTCCCATGCAATTTTAGAAGATGCAACACCTGCCCCTTTACCTCCTCCCTGCTCACCATCCGAGGGCCTATACACTCCTTTCAAATGAAGCAGCACTTCACATGCACCTCTTTCAATCTGATAGAGTCGTAGAGTCATAGAGGTTTACAGCATGGAAACAGACCCTTCGGCCCAACTTGTCCATGCCGCCTCTTTTTTTAAACCCCTAAGCGAGTCCCAATTGCCCGCTTTTGACCCATATCCCTCTATACCCATCTTATCCACGTAACTGTCTAAATGCTTTTTAAAAGACAAAATTGTATCTGCCTTTACTACTACCTCTGGGAGCTTGTTGCAGACACTCACCACTCTCTGTGTGAAACAATTGCCCCTCTGGGCAATTTGTATCTCTCCCCCTCACCTTAAACCTATGCTCTTTAGTTTTAGACTCCCTTACCTTTGGGAAAATATATTGACTATCTAGCTGATATATGCCCCTCATTATTTTATAGACCTCTATAAGATCACCCCTAAGCCCTCTACGCTCCAGAGAAAAAAGTCCCACTCTATCCAGCCTCCCCTTATAACTCAAACCATCAAGTCCCGGCAGCATCCTAGTAAATCTTTTCTGCACTTTTTCTAGTTTAATAATATCCTTTCTATAATAGGGTGATCAGAACTGTACACAATATTTCAAGTGTGGCCTTACCAATGTCTTGTACAACTTCAACAAGACGTCCCAATTCCTGTTCTCAATGTTCTGACCAATGAAACCAAGAATGCAGAACGCCTTCTTCACCACTCTGTCCACCATTGATTCTACCTTCAAGGAGCTATGAACCTGTACCCCGAGAACTCTTTGTTCTACAACTCTCCCCAGTGCCCAACCATTAACTGAGTAAGTCCTGCCCTGGTTCAATCGACCAAAATGCATCATCTCGCATTTATCTAAATTAAACTCCATCCGCCATATGTCAGCCCACTGGCCCAATTGATCAAGATCCCATTGCAATCCTAGATAACCTTCTTCACTGTCCACTATGCCACCAATCTTGGTGTAATTTGCAAACTTACTAACCATGTCTACTAAATTCTCAATATAAATATAATAATATAAATGACAAATAACAGTGGACCCAGCATCGATCCCTAAGGCACACCACTGATCACAGGCCTCCAGTTTGAAAAACAACCCTCTACGCACCTTCTGTCATCTAGCCAATTTTGTGTCCATTTGGCGACCTCACCCTGGATCCCATGAGATTTAACTTTATGCAACACCCTACCATGTGGTACCTTGTCAAAGGCCTTGCTAAAGTCCATACAGACAACATCAACTGCATTGCCCTCATCTACCTTCTTGGTTACCCCTTCAAAAACTCAATCAGATTTGTCAGACAGGATTTTCCACTCTTCTATTGCATTCGCTACTCCCAATACAATCTACTCTACATTGAAGAGCCCAAACATATACTGGGTGACCGCTTTGCAGAACACCTTTAGTCTATCTGCAAGCAGGACCCAGATATTCCTGTCACTTGCCATTTCAACACACCACCCTGCTCTCCTGTCCACATGTCTGTTCTTGGCCTTTTGCAGTGTTCTAGTGAACTCCAATGCAAACTGGAGGAGCAGCACCCCATCTTCCGACTGGGCACTTTACAACCTTCTGGACTGAACATTGAGTTCAACAACTTCAGAGCATGAACTCTCCCCTCCACCTTCACCCTATTTCCATTTATCTTATTACATTTCCTTTTTTCGTCTCGTTCATCTATTTTTATCACTTTTTATTCTTATTTTTATTTTCCCACTTCCGAAACCTCGCTCTCCATCTTGTCTCCAAACCCAACCCCCAGGGCCAACGGCCACATTCCTCAGATGGTCCCCTAACAATCTGTACCTTTGTTCTGCCATTCATACATTCTGATCACTTAATGGACCCTCTTAGCACCTTTCTCGGCCTTTATCATCACCATTTACATTCCCTTTGTCCAGTTACAGCCCCACTTTCCCCCTCCCCCATCCTCATAGCCTAAATCTTGTCCAATTTTCCTTCTCTTCAGCTCTGACGAAGGGTCATTCAGACTCGAAACTTTGGCTCTGTTCTCTCTCCACAGATGCTATCAGACTTGCTGCGTTTCTCCAGCATTTTCTGTTTTTGTTTCAGATTCCAGCATCCGCAGTATTTTGCCTTTACCTTTAAATTGCTCACCCTGATGATGATTTGTGTACTACAGAGAATATGCCTGCAACAGTTTTGGAGAGAATCTCTCTGTTTATACAGTTGAACCCTGGAATCCAATTATGGTGTGGAGATGCCGGCGTTGGACTGGGGTGAACACAGTAAGAAGTCTCACAACACCAGGTTAAAGTCCAACAGGTTTATTTGGTAGCAAATACCATAAGCTTTCGGAGTGCTGCTCCTTCATCAGATGGAGTGGAAATGTGCTCTCAAACAGTGCACAGAGACACAAAATCAATTTGATTTTGTGTCTCTGTGCACTGTTTGAGAGCACATTTCCACTCCATCTGACGAAGGAGCAGCGCTCCGAAAGCTTATGGTATTTGCTACCAAATAAACCTGTTGGACTTTAACCTGGTGTTGTGAGACTTCTTACTGTATCCAATTATGGAACAGATATTTAATGAATCCTTTTTAAATATGTTAATCAGTATGTTCTGGGGCTGCTGCTGGAGACAGTCTGTTCTGCATAGACTCAATTCTGTGGGGAAAATGCGTTTCATCTCCACTCTCACTTGAAGCTTATTATCCCATTGGATTGCAATCACACTGCTTTCTGAAAGTGAACATTATTAATGTACACCATGAAAGCTAATTGTGATGGCATCTTTGCTCATTAAATGTTCCTCAGTTGTTTCCTTTATAAAACAGACTGATGTTTTTCCCTGTAAAGGTGTCAATAATTCCAGGAAATTCATTTCTGGTTGTCCCGAAATTGAAGAAAAAAACATTTACAATCTTCCAATCAATTGGTAACTTCCTTGCACTTAACGATCCGCAAAAATTCCAATCACAGCTGCCTTATCTCTGCTTTCACTTCCTTAAATATCAGTGGAAACATTCCATCTGCTTCTTCTTTCTCTTATGAATATTCTTAACGACAATTTCATTATTAATCCCCATTAATCTACATGAATTTGGTGCATCTCTTATCCCTCTAATAGAAAAGACATACACTATTTTCGATGATGATAATTTGTCAAAATCCTTCAAAGTATCTAGAAAGATTATAGATATTTGAAACAATTTAGCAAACACTGTAAACAAAGCCGAACAATTAGCTATTCAAAATGCAATTAGATACCAGATGGGAGAGGTAATGTACTGTACCGGGAACTGTGGAGTGGAGGTTGAATGGCTTTTTCTCATCCTGCACTGTTCTTATGGCAATCTTTTCTTCTCCAACTGCCTTATGTCATTCTTTTCTTCCACTTCTCTTTTCCTCCCAATCTCTCCTCAAGGCAGTATGGTACACAGAGCATAAGAAAGTGAGTATCAGGGCAGATATTGCAGCCAAACCGGACGATATGAAATCAGAAATTGCTGGAAAAACTCAGCAGGTCTGACAGCAACTGCGGAGAGAGAAACTGAATTAACATTACAAGTCCTTACGGCACTTCTTTGGAGTCGAAGAGAGGCAGAAATATGATTGGGATTTTATACTGTTGAAGAGGGAGGGTGGAGCAAGCGCGGCTAAATAGAAGGTCAGGGACAGGCAGGAGCTCAGAGAAGAATTGACAAAGATGTTATGGACACAAGAAAAAATCCGTTAAGTCCCCAGGGCCTGATGATCTGCAGCCCAGAGTACTGAAGGAAGTGGCCCTAGAAATAGTGGACGCATTGGTGATCATTTTTCAGCATTCTATAGACTCTGGAAGAGTTCCAGTGGATTGGAGGGTAGCTAATGTGACCACACTCTTTAAAAAAAGAGGAAGAGAGAAAACAGGGAATTATAGACTGGTTAGCCTGACATCGCTGGTGGGGAAAATGCTAGTGTCAATTATTAAGGATGTAATAACTGAGCATTTGGAAAGCAGTGACAGGACCGGTTCAAGTCAGCATGGATTCACGAAAGGAAAATCATGTTTGACTAATCTGGAATTTTTTTGAGGATGTGACCTGTAAAGTGGACATGGGTGAACCAGTGGATGTTGTGTATATGGACTTTCAAAAGGCTTTTGACAAGGTCCCACACAAGATATTAGTGAGTAAAATTAAAGCTCATGGTATGAGAGGTAATGTATTGACATGGATAGAGAACTGGTTGGCAGACAGGAAGCAGAGAGTGGGAATAAAGGGTCCTTTTCAGAGTGGCAGGCAGTGACTAATGAGTACCGCAGGGTTCAGTGTTGCGACCCCAGCTATTCACGATATACATTAATGATTTGGATACAGAATTGAATGCAATATCTCCAAATTTGCAGATGAGACTAAACTGGGTGGCAGCGTGTGCTGTGAGGAGGCTGCAGGGTGACTTGGACAGGCTGACTGAGTGGGCAAGTACTTGGCAAATGCAAAAAGATGTAGATAAGTGTAAGGTTATCCACTTTGGTGGCAAAAACAGGAAGGAAGATTATTATCTGAATGGTGGCAGTTAAGGAAAAAGGAAAGTGCAACGTGACCTGGGTGTCATGGTGGAACAGTCACTGAAGGTTGGCGTGCAGGTACAGCAGACGGTGAGGAAAGCTAATGGCATGCTGGCCTTCATAGCAAGAGGATTTGAGTCTTGGAGTAAGGATGTCTTGCTGCAGTTATACAGGGCCTTGGTGAGGCCACAGCTTGAGTATTGTGTGCAGTTTTGGTCTCCGAGTCTGAGGAAGGACATTCTTGCTATTGAGGGAGTCCAGCGAAGGTTCACCAGACCGATTCCCAGAATGGCAGGACTGACACATGAAGAGAGACTGGATCGACTGGGCTTGTACGCACTAGAATTTAGAAAAATGAGGAAGAATGTTCTTGATGTTGGGGAAGTCCAGAAGTAGGAGTCTAAGAATAAGGGGTAAGCCATTCAGAACTGAGATGATGAGGAAGAACTTCCTCACTCTGAGAGTTGTGAACCTGTGGAATTCTCTATCACAGAAAGCTGTTGGGGCCAGTGCATTCGATATGTTCAAGAGGGAGCTGGACGTGGCCCTTGTGGCTAAAGGGATCAAGGTGTATGGAGAGAAAGTGGGAATGGGATACTGAAAGTGCATGATCAGCTATGGTCATATTGAATGGTGGTGCAGGCTTGAAGTGCCGAATGGCCTACTCCTGCACCTGTTTTCTATATTTCTATGTAGCAGTGATCGGTTGGGGTGGGGTGCAGAACTGCTGCCGCTCTGCAATAGCGATCAGTGGGGAGCGGGATAGAAGGGTCCAGGCCAGGGGTGGGGGGGGGGGGGTGGTGGGAGGTGATCATCCGTGGAGCCCCACAATAACCCCACAAAGCACAGAGATCTGTGCAAGTACAATTGCATCCTCTGCTGCTATCAGCCAGCTTTCAGGTGATCTAGGCCTTGCCCACTCCTCCTGCGAGCGGAAACCAAGTTTTGCCTCATTTTTTTGACTAGGTCAGATAAGATTTGATTTTTAAATTGCCCAAAAATGTACAAATTTTTCCCGTTTTCATGCTCGTTCGGAATCTTTTGGTAAGATTGCCCCCATTGGATCTTTACTTGCAAGTTCCAGGGCATTATGTTGGGGAGTACCCCAAAGATGCACTGGGGAAACTGCACCCGCACCACCCAACCCATCACATCACACCCCCTCCTCCTCCTAGTTCCACCAGCCCCCTCATCACATTCACGGGTAAGGAAATACAATCTCTTCTAACTTCTGAGCGACTATTGCACAAACCCACTGGACTCTCCCAATACCCCTGAAGGGGGCACTCCTCATACCAACTCAACTATTCCCCCCTAGCCCCCACAGGACCACTCCCATAGAATATAAGAACATAAGAACATAAGAAATAGGAGCAGGAGTAGGGCATCTAGCCCCTCGAGCCTGCCCCGCCATTCAATAAGATCATGGCTGATCTGAAGTGGATCAGTTCCACTTACCCGCCTGATTCCTATAACCCCTAATTCCCTTACCGATAAGGAATCCATCTATCCGTGATTTAAACATATTCAACGAGGTAGCTTCCACCACTTCAGTGGGCAGAGAATTCCAGAGATTCACCACCCTCTGAGAGAAGAAGTTCCTCCTCAACTCTGTCCTAAACTGACCCCCCTTTATTTTGAGGCTGTGCCCTCTAGTCCTAGTTTCCTTTCTAAGTGGAAAGAATCTCTCCACCTCGACCTTATCCAGCCCCTTCATTATTTTATAGGTCTCTATAAGATCCCCCCTCAGCCTTCTAAATTCCAACGAGTACAAACCCAATCTGCTCAGTCTCTCCTCATAATCAACACCCCTCATCTCTGGTATCAACCTGGTGAATCTTCTCTGCACTCCCTCCAAGGCCAATATATCCTTACGCAAATAAGGGGACCAATACTGCACACCCTATTCCAGCTGTGGCCTCACCAATGCCCTGTACAGATGCAGCAAGACATCTCTGCTTTTATATTCTATCCGCCTTGCGATATAGGCCAACTTCCCATTCGCCTTCTTGATCACCTGTTGCACCTACAGACTGGGTTTTTGCGTCTCATGCACAAGGACCCCCAGGTCCCTCTGCACAGCAGCATGTTGTAATTTCTTTCCATTTAGATAATAATCCAATTTGCTATTATTTCTTCCAAAGTGAATAACCTCGCATTTGTTAACGTAATACTCCATCTGCCAGATCCTCGCCCACTCATTCAGCCTGTCCAAGTCCCTCTGCAGACCTTCTACGCCCTCCACACGATTCACTTTTCCACTTATCTTTGTCTCGTCTGCAAACTTTGTTACCCTACACTCAGTCCCCTCCTCCAGATCGTCTATCTAAATGGTAAATAGTTGAGGCCCCAGTACCGATCCCTGCGGCACGCCACTAGTTACCATCCGCCAACCAGAAAAGCACCCATTTATTCCGACTCTCTGCTTCCTGTTGGATAGCCAATCCCCAATCCACGCTAACACCCTACCCCAACTCCATGTGACCCAATCTTCTTCAGCAACCTTTTGTGAGGCACCTTATCAAACGCCTTTTGGAAATCCAAAAACACCGCATCCACCAGTTCCCCTCCGTCAACCGCACTAGTCACATCTTCATAAAAATCCAACAAGTTCGTCAAGCACGACCTTACCCTCATGAATCCATGCTGCGTCTGCTTAATCGAACCATTCTTATCCAGAATGGACGCCACCACCCCCCTCCTCCGCCGATTACCCCACCCACAAGGTACTACAGCTGCCAATGGGAACTCCCCAATATAAGGGATGTCCCCAAGTGTTCTTCCCTTAACGCCATGCCCAGCTCTCACCACCAGCACCCCCCACCTTGGCCTGATCCAGCACCCTGACGAAGGCCTGGTCCGACCCAACCTGGACCCTCCCCCACATTGATAAGGCCTTACCCACTCCTCTCATCATCTTACACACCTCATTTAGATGCATCTGCATTGACCATCATTGCTGAATGGCCATCCCTAACTTTAATGTTCTGCCTCATTGCTTTGCACTCCCCATCAAGAAGGAATAGATTATTTTTATTCACTCTGATATGTGCTGGTCTTCTTGGCATGGCTTCTTTCATTATGTTACCACTTAGACGAAGAAATACTGTATGTGATATTTCAAATCCACTAATTTTAATGAGATTTGCTGACCCCCCGCAGGGACTGTCCACTTAAATGGTATTTTTGCTGCGTGAGTTTCCATGAAAATTTGTTTGGGGTAAGAACTCGTAGTTCTTGTCCCTTTGTTTGTTTCAGCTCCAGTTGTTTTGACGTCTTGGAAGCGCTTCAATTACAGTTGGCTCCCCAGTAGAGAGGCAGACAATCTGTCTTACTTAAATGCTCCACGTAACCACTGCATAGGTTTATGAGCAAAGGTTTTGAAAACAAAGCAGTAAAAAGGCGAAAATAAAATTCTCTTAAAAATGCCAAAATAAATTAATGACAAAAACCAGTAGTGAAACAAAACTTGAAATGGAAAAGATGATTTAAAAGCCTGTGTGCTTCAAGAGCTCCAATGCCCCAAGTTTTCTTTTGGCCCACTTCAGGTAGTTGAAGGGAGCATCCAACATAAGCTATTCTATATGTCCAGAAAAATCACACGCAGATTCAGTTAAATGAAGCTATGTGGCCCATTTGGACAAAAACAGTTTGAAAGATCCTCTGGAAGATTCCATGAGGCTGGATGGATATGAGTCAGATTTGCCAATTCTCCAGTGTGTGTGTTTCGTTCCTGCACCAACCTGGCTGTTTATTTTTCTAGTCCCCATTGTAATTTCTTTCAGCTGGAGGGCAATACAGAAACTCTGGCAGTCACTGAAATACTTGTGCTTCGAAAATCAAAATACCAATCAGATTCGATGATGCGACGGGGACAGAAGCCAGAAATTCACTCAGTGTAACAAGTTGCAAGAAAGCTAATTCTAGAGTGATGAAGATGTGATGTGAGATGAAACTTTGGGAACCAGTGCCAGAAAGGAAAATGCCAAACAATGGAATGCACTGAAGTGTCTATTAGAAAAGGTACAAATTAAACATCTATAGAAACTTAACATCAAAATGTATGGTTCAGTGTTATTAAATCTATTAAAAAGAGTTTCATAGTTATATTGGGTGGGATTTTCCACCCTCCACCGAACCCCCACATGTTTTGCAACAGCAGAAGCGACCCACCATTTGCCACTGGTGGGACGGAGTTTGCCCATTTCTCGAGCCTCTTGTTAGCCTATTTTTCTTTTAAAAAAAGAATTCATGGGATGTGGACATCACTGGCAAGGGCAGCATTTGTTGCCCATCCCAAATTTCCCTTACAAAGGTGGCAGTGAGCAATCTTTTTGAACTGCTGCAGTCTATGTGGTGTAGGTGTACCCACAGTGTGGCTAGGATTTTGCCCCAGCGACAGTGAAGGAATGACAATATTGTTCCAAATCAGGGTGCTGCGTGACTTTGAGGGGGATCCAAAGACAGTGGTGTTCCCATGTGCCTGCTCTCCTTGCACAACTCAGTGGTAGAGATCTCCAGTATGGAAGGTGCTGTTGAAGGAACCTTGACAAGTAGCTGCAATGCATCTTTTGTATGATACGCATGCTCTCATGGTGCGCTGTTGGTAGCAGGGATAATGTTTAAGGTGATGGATAAAGTGCTGATCAAACAGGCTGCTTTGTCCTGGATGCTGTTGATGGTTATTATTTTTTGGAGTTGCACTCAACCAGGCAAGTGAAGAGTATTCCATCAGATTCTTCACTTGGGCTTTGTAGATGTTGGACAGGCTTTGGGAAGACATGAGGTAAGATACTCCACATCTCTCCCATGCACTTACTGGCTTTGCTTTGAATGTATCTATACGAATTACCCCTTGCAACAGTGTGTTCCAATCTTATTATTCTTTGAGTAAAGAGATTTTTCCTGAACTCCATATTTATGACATCTGGTTTCAATCAAATCTTTTTACAATTTTAAAGACCTTAGGTCACTCCTTATCCATTCTTTTCTAGAAAGAAGATCCCCTTATTGATAAGTATATCTTCTCAGTTCTGGTGTCACCTTGCGGAATCATTTTTGCATTTACTCCTGTGTCTGTACACCCTTCTTGCCATTTCCATTCACCCTCTTACTTTCACGCCCACATTTCTGTCCTTGACCTGCTGCAACATTCCACTGAGGCTCAACTCAAAGTGGAGGAACAACACTTCATTTTCCAATTAGGCACTTCAGAGTTGTCTGGACTTAACATTTTGTTCAACAAATTCAGACCATGAACTTTGTTTTCCATGTTGAGTAATTTTACTTTTTACACTTTTTTTTCAACCACTTGTTCTTGCGCTTTGCTTTTAGAGAGTGCTTTTTTTTATTCATTTGTGGGACATGGGTGTCGCTGGCTGGCCAGCATTTATTGCCCATCCCTAGTTGCCCTTGAGAAGGTGGTGGTGAGCTGCCTTCTTGAATCGCTGCAGTCCATGTTCTGTGGGTTGACCCACAACGCCATTAGGGTGGAAATTCCAGGATTTTGACCCAATGATTGTGAAGGAACGACGATATATTTCCAAATCAGGATGGTCAGTGGTTTAGAGGGGAGTTTGCAAGTGGTGGTGTTCCCATGTATCTGCTGCCCTTGTCCCTCTAGATGGAAGTGGTCATGGATTTGGAAGCTGTCTTTGGTGAATTTCTGCAGTACAACTTGTAGGCAGTACACACTACTGCTATTGAGTGTCGATTGTGGGGGGAGCGAATTTTTGAGGATGTGGTGCCAATCAAGCAGGCTGCTTTGTACTAGATGGTGTCAAGCTTCTTGAGTGTTGTTGGAGCTGCGCCCATCGAGGCAAGTGCTTTGTAAACGGTGGACAGGCTTTGGGGAGTCAGGGTGTGAGTTACCCACCCCAATATTCCTAATCTCTAACCTGCTCTTGTAGCCACTGAGTTTATGTGCCATGTCCAGTTGAGTTTCTGGTCAATAGTAACCCCACAGATGTTGGCAGTGGGGGATTCAGTGATGGTAACACCATTGAATGTCAAGGAGCGGTGGTTAGATTGTCTCTTATTTATGACGGTCATTGCCTGGCATTTGTGTGGCGCGAATGTTACTTGCCACTTGTCAGCCCGAGCCTGGATATTGTCCAAATCTTATTGCATTTGGACTGCTTCAGTATTTGAGAAGTCGAGAATAGGGCTGACCCTTGTTCAGCTATTCACACATTATGTTTTCTATCCTTGTTGCCACAATTGGCACCTTCCTCAGTCGTTAACGCTAGCATTAACACCACTAGCATTGATGGTATGAGATGTGCATTGGCTAGGATAAGTGGCAAAGGATATTTAAGGGGTTGACAATGGATAGGCAATGGTAGACATTTAACGAATACATGGCTGAACTTCAACAACTGTACATCCCTGCCTGGCATTTGAGTAAAATGGGGAAGGTGGCTGAACTATGGCTAACAAGGGAAATCAGGGATAGTGTTAAAGCCAAAAAGGAGGAATATAAATTGGCCAGAAAAATCAGCAAACCTGAGGACTGGGAGAAATTTAAAATTCAGCAGAGGAGGACAAAGTCACAGTCCTGGGGGGTTCAATCTCCCTCAGTATTCTCAGCCTTTAGGGAAGATAGCCTGGAGATATGAGGACTTTCTTATGCAACAAAGAAATAAACAACAGAATTCCAATAAGCCTTTCAGGAAAAGATGATTTCCCAATGATATTTCAAGAGGACCATTTACTTTCTGCAGGCACTGATAAGAAAGCCAGACTTGTCTCTGTACGAGGTTGGTGTCGCACAGCAATAGGAAGAATTACTGAGAGCATGGAAATAAGACAACTTCATCTTCTGTAATCAGATGAATATCTTGTAGGCATGGGACAAGATTGCTGTACAGGATTCTTCAGAAGCACCAAAGGTTCTGCCACAGCTTCTGTGCTGATCCTCATCTCTGGAGGGAAGAAGACTTTCAGCTGATGTATAGGTGTCAATAGTTTTTCACCCCCGAAAGCTATGACCTCTTTGGCAGTGTGATGATCCTCTACGGACTCTAATCTGTACTCAGGCAGTGCAATGCAAGCATCTCAAAATGGCTGTTGGTATGGAACTTCCCAGCATTTTGGATTGATTTGCTGGATGCAATGATTGCCTGTGAGCCTACCCAAGCTATGGAGTCAATATGATTTATAGCCTGATTAAATGCTCGAAGTTTGGCCTGTTTCACATACTGGACAGCTTGACCCATTGTAAGATCATCTCTGGACTGCAGAAAGTTGGAGAGTTTTATGATCCTGGACACCCATGACTCTGTGATCCGAGTTCAAGATTCTCTTAAGGTTAACTTGCCGGTTGAGTTGGTAGTTAGGAAAGCAAATGCAGTGTTAACATTCATTTCAAGAGGACTAGAATACAAAAGCAGGGATGTACTGCTGCAGCTTTATAAGACTCTGGTGAGGCCACATTTAGAGTATTACGAGCAATTTTGGGCCTGATATCTAAGGAAGAGTGTGCAGGCCTTGGAGAGGGTCCAGAGGATGAGAATGATTCTGGGAATGAAAGGCTTGACGTGTGAGGAGCGTTTGAGGACTCTGTGTTTGTACTCGATGGAGTTTAGAAGGATGGGGGGGATCCATTGAAACTTACGAAATAATGAAAGGCCTGGATAGAATGGACATGGGGGAAGAGGTTTCCATTAGTAGGAGAGACTAGGATCCAAGGGCACAGCCTCAGAGTAAGGGGACAACCCTTTAGAACTGAAATGAGGAGGAATTTCTTCAGCAAGAGAGCGGTGAATCTATGGAACTCATTGCTGCAGTAGACTGTGGAGGCCAGGTCATTGAGTGTATCTAAGACAAAGATAGATCGGTTCTTGATTGGTAAAGGCTCAAAGGTTTCAGGGAAAAAGCAGGATAATGGAGTTGAGAAACAAATCAGCCATGATTAAATGATGAAGCAGACTCGATGGGCCGAATAGCCTAATTCTGCATCTATATCTTATGGTCATATTTTCTTAGATGAACTTATCCTTCGGCATCACGTATCCACAGGAACTATCTAGGCAATATATGTAAGTTAGAAATAATTCAATCAATTCCCCAGGTCATTGTGAGTGCTAGTTAAAACGTGCTTGCTCAGTTAATATAGTTTGCTTTGGGCTCTAGTGGTCTCAAAATCCACGGTGAACACCCTCACTCAGAGCATCATCTGCTACTGGACCTACTTGCATGTAGCAAGGTACTAAGTTGGAGCCTTGCTCTTTTCTGTGAAGATCTGACACTGTGTAGTACTTGCGAAAATAGCATTTCCATAGCTCCCACTGCAGGCCTCACTGTGGGTCCTTGAGGCAGTCAAATAAGTGGGGCAAGGGTAGTTACTGCTCATTAGATATGGTCATTATCACCGCTCTCCAGTGTACCTCCTTTGTCTGTCAAAAGTTTCAAAAGTTTCTTCACTCTGTGGTTCCTTCAAAAACACCAATTCTTTTTTTTTTCACATTGATGCTGTTGCAATCCCATGAAATGAAAGAAGAAAGCTTACCTTAAATTGGAGAAATAACAGAGAGATCAGACAAAACCAATGAAATGATTATCAAAATAGAGAAACAAAATGAGGAAATGTACTGCAATAAATGAAGAAATACAGCTAGAATAATAAAAGGAAGGGTCAGAGCTGGACTAAAGGCAAGTGAGAAAATAGAAAGAGTGGAACAGAAAAAGAAATGAAAAACAATTTGTGGCAAAAAGCAGACCAACATATGAATTTAGGAACAGGAGGAGGCCATTTGGCCCCTTGATACTGCTCCATCATTCAACAAATTGTGGCTGATCTGATTTAACCTCAACTCCACATTCCTGTCTACCTCTGATAACTTCTCACCCTCTCGTTAATCCATAGTTTATCTAGTTCTGCCTTAAAAGTATTCAAAGATTCTGCCTGCACCTCCCTTTGAGGGAGAAAGCTCCAAAGACTCACGGCCCTCAGAAAAGAAAATACTCGGTCAATCCCTTATTTTTAAACAGTGAACCCCAGTTCTAGATTCACCCACAGGAGCAAACATCCTTTCCACATCCAACCTGTCAGGTCCCCTCAGGATCTTATCCAGACTAACTGGGTTGCTTAAAGAAAAAGAGAAATCATAATTGAAGGAAGCTACGGTGAGAGAGATCAATGGCGTTGGTTATAGATTACTATAGCAAAAAGCTAATGGAGACGAGATGGCACAAGTGGCCTCCAGATTTCTGTGGCGCTAATTATACAAATAGGCAGACAATTTGTTTTTTAATTTGAGTCTAGGCATGCTCCAACAAGTGTATTTAAATAATTGCAGCATCAATGGATCTGGAACCATCTCTGCCCTGCAAGAGCTGGTTATTTCCATTCCTTTATTAGCATAATGGGGCTGATTTCATTTTCTCATTAAAAACAGATACTATAATTCATGAATGAGCTGAAATTCTTGGTGAGGAAATGAAATTGAACAAAACCCATGCTGCTGTATTTTGCAACGGTAATGCATCATGTTACATGGATTATATTTCCTATTTTTCCCTCTTGAAGATAATGGACTGGTTTTTACAGCTTTGAGGCAGGCAGCAAGAGTTGGGAAATTTCCCAGTTTGCCATATCCACCTCGGGAGAAAGTGCTTGCAAAGGCTGTATTCTGGAGGGAGGGGTATTAACTGGAGTCAGGCCCCCCCCCCCCCCCCCCAGAAAGAGCTTGTGGGCAACCACTGCCAGGTGCCGAGGCGTTGTTTAAAAGATCCACCTCACTGCTCTGGGACTTTGCCCAATGACGATAAAATCAATAAAACAAAAAGCAGCCCTCTAGCCTTCATGCCTCACAACTCTGACCTCTCTCATAAATCCATGTCCCAGCCATGCCAGCTCATGCCCCCACCCATCCCTGCATTGCCCCTCGTACCCTCCATATCAACCTATGCCCCTTCACCCCACACATGATCCTTCATACTCTCCATGCCAACACATGTCCCTCCACCCACCCTCATATCCTGCATGCCAACCTATGTTACTCTACCAACAACCCATGGCTCCCATATATTATCAATGCCAACCTGTCATCATAACTGCAGGTCTTAGCTGTGGGTGTCAAGCCACTTGGAGGTGCATGGCACTTGGAGGGTATGAGGGTCCATGGGGTTGGGCAGAAGGGCATAGATTGGCATATGAGGCTCTATGGGGGGTGTTTTGGATCTGAGCTCTGTTGAAATGGCTGCATCCTAGAGAAAACATTGCTCAATTTACAATTCTTCCTTTGTGATCTATTCTGTCCATTGTACAATGTTTATTTATGCAAATTAAAGAGGTGCCAAGTGCTTGCAGTTTCAACTATTGACACTTTAAAGGGTTTGGATGATTTGACACTTTTATAAGGCTGTCGTAAAAACATTTTTAAAAAAGAAAGTAGGAATCCTTGAATGACATTTTTGAAATGTATTTTATCTATGTTATTGTTTCTATAGAGTTTACCGGTTCTGTACAGAGTGCAGACTGGGTGAATGGGCATGAAAGTGCTATAGGTTGTCATGGTGGGTATTAGGGGTCATGGGGTTTGGGTGGAGGGGCATAGGAAGTGTGCAGGGCAATGGGAGATGAGTGGAGGGGTATGGGCTGACCTTTTGAAATTAGATTTGAAAAGATTCCTTCATCCAGATGATGGTTCAAGACACCTTTGAAGAGCTTTCATTTACATAATGAACTATCATGAATTGAACCACAAGTCCTTGAAAAGCTGGCACATTACCACTAAAAATGCAGAAGCCTAGGAGGTGCCTATCCTCGGAATCGAGCCAGCCATTTCAGGAGTGGAGGGTGCAGGCTCATGACCTGAGCCAACGCTTATCCTGTAGTGATCAAAATTGGGAATGACAGAATGGGACCAGCAATCCCAGAATTGGGTCTCAGCCACACTTTTAATGGTCTTCCCAACTCATGAAGATCGAGTAAAATGTCTCATACTAGGTAGAGTTCAATGAAATTTGCAACCATCTAGGACCTAACCCAGGCCACAATTCTTCATACATAAACTATAGTCCTGCTGGCAGATATTAGACATCACATCCAAAACTGATCATGTCCTCACTTGACATCCTCAGATTCTTCATCAAGAGTGGAACACGAGCTAGATTTTTTGTCGCAGGCTTTAGAGGTTTTTTATTGTCTCACCAATACTATGGTTAAATATGACTAGCTTTGTATGTACCTGGCGATGATCCTAGGATATCTTTTGCTCTCATAGCTCAATTAATCAGTGAGTGGTTAGAATGAGGAATTCATTATTACTTGGAGCAGTTGAAGCAAGTATCATAGACCCATTTAAAGAGAAGCTGGATGAGTACACGAGGGGAAAGGAATAGAAGGGTTAAATGATGGAGGATGGGAGCAGGCTCGTGTGGAACATTAGCTATGGCATAGACAACCTAGACTGAATGGCCTGTCTCTTATGCCGTAAATGTTACATAATTCTTATGTAACATCATGAAAGGTACTTATTCAGTCAGTCATCAAGGAAGCTTCAACAATACAAGAATGTGACACCAATCTTTAACAAGAACATGTATTTCTAGTGCATCTAGAACTGTTTTAAGACACTTCACCAGAGATATAGGCCGGGATTTTCCAGCCGTTCACACCATGGGACCAGAGAATCCCACCACCGTGAACAGCCAAAAAATTCCTGCCATAGTAAGGGAAAAATGGATGTCAATCCAAAGGGTGAGATATAAGGAAAGATGACCGAAAGCATAGGCAAAGAGATGGATTTAAAGAGGTTTATTTAGAACTCTGGACTTAGACCACTGAAGCAAGTTACTAATGATGAGGGAAGTACTGCACTTTTTTCAAAATAAAATGTTGTAGATTAGATATCACTGCTGCAATAAGTTTCTTATTATAGTTTATGGATCTAATCTTTTCACCATAGGAAAAACATTCAGACACTGTTTAAATTATATTTTTCTTTGGGCATGTTCTCCATATATATATGTCAGAATAATTTTATCAGCTCAATCCATTCAAAACAATGTTAATTCATAAATGGTTTAAATTATGGCCTGCTTCAGAAAATTAAACAGAAGTTAAAACTAGTTATCAGCTCAGGAAATGTAGGCATTTTACAACCAGGAGAAACACTTGATAAATTCAGCCTTGATAGTGTGCTCAAGTCTCATATGGAGCTTGAACACATGCCACCTGACTTTGATGCTACCATAAAATTGACACTTAAAAAAAAATTCCAATTCAATCAAATCAAGTCCAATTCAGAGTCTCAACAAGTTGAGACATTTCCGATCCAAGCTGACAAGACAAGGCCTCCAGTCCTGTCCTGGGCCTGATCTACATGAGCCAAGCTGATTGGAGTAGGTGCAGACTCTCCTCCTCCAAGGCTTGATCTCATTTGCATCTTAGCCAAAAGGCCGAGATGCTGCTTTTAAAAATTGCTTCAAATGAAGCTCAAATGTAACCTAATGACCTCAACCAAGCGCAGCATCCTATCCATAAAGCTGACACTTTTACTAACCTTAGTCACAGTAAGGGGCAGCACCACTTTGTCGAAAATTTCACCTTGCAATTAAACTCATCCTGACCCATCTCTTTAAACTCCACCTCTCCTTTTCTGCATGACGTCACCTGCTATAGTAACTCTCTCATACATGTGCGCCGCCTTTCCCTTGAACTCACCATCAAATTAGGATTATAAATTTCAGATCTGAGAGAGAAGGCATCTCTAATCACTTCTTAATTTTTTGCCTCAAATCCAACTATTCCCTTGTTCAAACTTTAACCTTCTTCACATGTGATTTCTCCATTCCCAATCCTCCGGCTTACTACCTGTGCTGACATCAATGCTCTTGTAACGCAACTCTGTTAATGCCTTTCCTCTTCCTTTGTCGCTCTCGTCCCACCACATCCCAGCCTCTATTCCTTATTGTCTGCAGCTTTGGGGGCGGCATGGTGGCACAATGGTTAGCACTGCTGCCTCACAGTGCCAGGGACCTGGGTTTGATTCCCGGCCTTGGGTGACTGTGTGGAGTTTGCATATTCGGACCAGAAATGCACCTGCGCTGTTGGTGTGCAAAACTCAGTTTTTCATGCTGGAACCAACACCTTGCCATTTTTTGGTAAGATTTCACCCTAAGTTTTTTAGCGTGAAGAGGCTGTTATGCTGGAGCTGCCACACAGTGGTAGCTGATCAGGAAACTCTCCCACAGTTTGCCATAGGAAGGGATTGCAGGCTCACAGTCAATCTTCTAGGCCATACAACAACACACCTCCCGTGGCCATCAAGGGTGAGGCCTGAACCTTCTGGCTTGACAGGTGGGGATGCTACTCATTACTCCTTAAAGGCCTCCCTGCATTACTTATTATTCACTCTTTACATATCATGTCTTTTATTTGAAGCATAATAAGATTCATGTTCTCCATCTGAAAAAATTAAGTCAAAGGAGGTGAAAATGAAACAGAGATAACTCCAAATCCATCATTTCCCCTGCTGGAGAAAGGAACAAGGGTAGCTGTGCCACAGTTAACCTGCCTGAATGCAAATTATTTTCTATTGCTATCTCACTCCAGCCAACGGCAGTAAACACAGGGATGAGTTAGAAAACAAACAACTCAAAACATGGTACTGAGGAGGTTGGTGTTAACTTCCAGTCAAAGGGAAGATTAAATCCACTTGATCTCTGTAAATAATTGGTGTTCGAGTACTCATACAGTTTAACTCGGTTAAAGGTACAGTATCGTAGGTGAAGTTGTAAAAATTTCATTAATGAATTAATCGGGCTTAATTGAAATGTCAATGGGGAAAATTACGAACGTAATCTGCTTTCTGCACTAATGATTATTTCCCCCAGAAGCATTCATGCAGCCAATCTTACACTGCTACATAATGACTTTTAATTGGAATTTAAATACTATAGAAGCATTGATCAAGTTTTCTTCCTTCCCCGAAACTATAATCAGCATATTTTTCATTAAAGCTCATTGCTGGAGGTTTTTCTTGCAATTTACACGGGATTAGGAAGAAGGAAAAAATAATGAAAGCAAGGGAAAATATAGGGGAATTGACTTCTGAAATGGGCGTTCTTCTGAGAATTGCTTAGTCAGCAAGCCTGTCAGTTTGTGCATTGATCTTTATTTAGAGTCATAGAGGTTTACAACATGGAAACAGGCCTTTTGGCCCAACTTGTCCATGCTGCTCAGTTTTTACCATTAAGTTTGTCCCAATTGCCCGCATTTGGCCCACTTAGTTTGCTTAAATTACTAATTTGAGTAAGGAAGGATATCAGAGGTAGGTTCTTTACGCAGAGAGTGGTTGGGGTGTGGAATGGACTGCCTGCAGTGATAGTGGAGTCAGACACTTTAGGAACATTTAAGCGGTTATTGGATAGGCACATGGAGCACACCAGGATGATAGGGAGTGGGATAGCTTGATCTTGGTTTCAGATAAAGCTCGGCACAACATCGTGGGCCGAAGGGCCTGTTCTGTGCTGTTCTGTTCTATGTTCTATGTTCTATTATGTCTACCTGTCCAAATGAGAAGTTGGGACTTCCCTTGTTAACAGATACAACCTATGAGCACTATTTTGCACATTAGAAAAGTACTGATGTTCCCAATGAATCTATCAGATAATCATAGAATTCCTACAGTGCAGAAGGAGGTCATTCAGCCCATCGAGCCTGCACCGACAACAATCCAGGCCCTATCCCCATAATCCCACGTATTTAGCCTGCTAATCTTCCTGACACTAAGGGGCAATTTAGCATGGCCAATCCATCTAACATGCACATCTTTGGACTGTGGGAGGAAACCGGAGCACCTGAAGGAAGCCCACGCAGACAGTCACCCAAGGCTGGAATTGAAACTGGGTCCCTGGCACTGTGAGTCAGCAGTGCTAACTACTGTGCCACTGTGTCTGATGTTAGACATTAATAATCAATAGATTCATAGCCAAGAGAATTTATCAATCTCCCCCTGTCAGCTTATGAAGCCAAGTCTTAAATCAAATACCTCTACTATAATGGCTTCGGCACTGAAAATATCAAAAGGCAAATCATAAATGAAGTTCAAATCAGCCATCACCTATTTATGGTTTTCACTATTCAGATATGTTTATATGAGAAACTAATTTTCCATCGTTAGGGCTGTGGGTAATTTATGAAAAGATGAAACTTGATGATGTAATTAAATATAGGTAGCATTTTAGAATTGGTCGAAGCCAGAGGCAATAACTTTGATTCTGTGAATTTGTTCTGATATATCTGATTATTCTTGTTATTTAGCTATTCCAGATGTTGTCTGAAGATAATGAGGAATCCTGCCAAATGCCAATCAGCTGCTTGTTCATCTTACTCTCTTGAGCTGCATTTTATGGCAAAATATAGTTTGGTCCACATATATTTTCTTCAAAGAGGCATTTCTACTGCGTGAGAAGAAATCCTGAAAAAATATTTGACCTTCAACTGGGACTTGATTCATGGATCTATTATTTACCAAAGCAAAAGGTCTAAAAGTTGTCACAACCGTAACGTTCTCATTCATGATCGAATGGTTTCACCCTATAATTGTTTAATAAAACTGATTTTCAATCTGAACACAAATGTAAGGTCAGTCTTGCCCAAGAAATTATGCCAGCAAATGTCAATATATCATTTTTGTTTCAAATTTCAGCAAAGCTGCAACGTATATTTGGAGGAATAACAGGCCCAGAATAAATGCTGTGGTTTTATGTTTAAATTTTAAAAAGCCCACAGACTAGAAAGTGCATCAAACCTATACATGCACCACCTAGATGTTTATTTTGCTTTCATCTTTATTTTGAAAGTTTGTTTTGGATTTTCCTTTTAGAGCTCATCACTTTCATTTCATGGTTTTCCTTGTTCTACTGAACCCGTGCGTGACCTGTACCGTTCGGGAACTGTGCTGTACGGGACGGCACGGTAGCACAGTGGTTAGCACTGCTGCCTCACAGTGCCAGGGACCTGGGTTCGATTCCCGGCTTGGGTCACTGCCTGTGTGGAGTTTGTGCATTCTCCCCGTGTTGCATGGGTTTCCTCCGGGTGCTCCAGTTTCCTCCCACGGTCCGAAAGACGTGCTGGTTAGGTGCATTGGCCCGAACAAGCGCTGGACTGTGGCAACTAGGGGAATTTCACAGTAACTTCACTGCAGTGTTAATGTAAGCCTTACTTGTGACTAATAAATAAACTTTAACTTGTGCCACGTAGACTGTCAGGGGGAGAAGACATGCACAGGTGGCCAGAATCTTACCACTGTTCACACCGGCGGGATTTTCCCACCTCGCCGCAGTGAATGGAGATTTGGCTGACCTCCAAATTTTCCGATTTCACAGCAACAGGCACGTGATGTGAACAGCCGGTAAGATCGCACCTGGTGTGTCCTTTCCTGAAACCAAATCCACCTCAAGAACAGATATCATCGACTGAAGATTTCAGGCTCCAAATAAAACTATTTCCTTGATGACTTCAATCTCATCTCCAGCTATTTCACGCTGCAAATCGAGAATTTGAACATGAGGAATGCATTTCAAGTGAACTGAAAAGAAGTGTAAAGCTAACATTAAGCTCATACAAGATTTAATTTGAAGGTATTAAGTTGACGGTCGAACTGATGATCTTTCTATTTCTATCAGCCAAGACCCAACAAAGAATAAATGGAGAAAGTAAAACCATGACAAAATGAAGAATAGAATGAAAAATGAAGGACAACAGAACTTGAATATTGCTGAAAGAGAGGCATGCTGCTGAAAGTTTTCATTGTGCACTCGTCAGGACCAAGACACGAATACCAAATTTGAAACGATCGCAACTTATTTAACAGGAGAAAAGGGGGGGCGATTGTTTGTGAAATTGACTCTTATTGGCCAAGGAGTTGCCACAAAGAAAGCAATGAGGAGCTATAGGCTCCACCAACCTCCTTTTTGTTTCAACTCCACATCATTCACTGAAAAGGCACAAGTTTATTCTTCCGTGCAACACATGTGCTAAATTAGACCTCACCAAGGCCTTTCACTTCGTCAGCTGGGACGGACTCTTTAAACTGCTGCCTGGGTCCGTGGAACATGTACAGTTTTACCAGTTACAATGGAGCATCATTGGAGGCTTTCAAGATCAGCAGCGGGGTAAATGAGGGCTACACCCTCGTGCCAACTGCTGGAAAATTGCAGAGCTGAACTTGCCCGAAAGACTGGTGTAGAACACTCCTGTTTTCAGACTTTTATGACAGCAATTTATTTGGGACAATTCTGCCCAAGCTCTATGGTGAGCTTGCTATCTTCACAGAACCAACAGATTACCCATGTCTGCGATACAAGGATGTTTGACAGTAAAACTTCAAATTGATTGGGATCAGAGTCAATGTGTGGGAATTCCTCACTACTGAGGATTCAGAAAGCGCATGGAAAAAGCAGAGGATGGAAAAAATGACCAGATATTGGAAAAGAGGTCCCATTGGAAGAAAAAGCTTGGACCAATGCTTTTCTTCTGTTCTAGCTGCAGAAGGGACTGCCAGTCACAAATCAGCCTTGACTACAGTCACAATGTGCGATGTTCAATGCAGAAATGACAAACATCCTGGGCACAGCTCCGTCTCCTGAGACTTATGGATGCCATCAATCAGACTCATTCACTGAAAACAGCACAGGTTTATTGCTATGTGCAGCATAGTACAAAGGATTGAGGATTTGTACCAAAACAATAGCAATAAAAGCTTCTACTTTGCTTTCATGATGAATATGAAAAGATTCCCCTGCAGCTGTATTCCCAACATTTCCACAACTACACACCGTGTAGCTCAATCTTCAATACCTTAAGTGAGCAGTTACATCAGTTTATAGGTCAATAAAACTTGATTTAACTCTAAGAATGCAGACTGGCATTTGTTTTTAAGAGTATCTTCACACACACACACACTCACACACACATACACACACTTTTTACTCTCCAGGGAATAGTGGGAGGGAAATGGTGGAAGGATTCCCGAGCCGTTTATCAACCTGTTGAACCGTGTTATGAATGTTCCTTCTGTGGCCAGTGAGTCCTGGTGTTGGTCTTAAATCTGGTCCAGAGGTAGGGACGCTACCACTCTGCCACAAGACCAAGACTGGCATTTATCATTGCCAAAATAAAATTGGCATAGTGGTTAGCACTGCTGCCTCACAGCTTCAGGGACCTGGGTTCGATTCCCAACTTGGTCACTGTCTGTGTAGTTTTCACGTTCTCCCTGTGTCTGTATGGGTTTCCTTTGGGTGTTTCGGTTTCCTCCCACAGTCCAAAGATGTGCGGGTTAGGTGCATTGGCCATGCCAAATTGCCCCTTAGTGCACAGGATGCATAGGTTAGAGGGATTAGCGGGGTAAATATATGTGGGGTTACGGGGATAGGGCCTAGGTGGGATTGATGTCAGTGCAGACTTGATGGGCCAAATGGTCTCCTTCTGCACTGTAGGGGTTCTATGAACAAAAAATATTTCTAATTCTTTGTCATGATTGGCTTATACCTCATCAGATAGTTCAAAAATTGTCTAAACAAAAGGCTGGATAAAGTATGTTTTTGAACACAATAGATTGTTGCCCCAATCAGAAATGTCTTCTTAAACCATAAGAACAGACTGAGGGGGAAAATAGGGGAATAAAATGGAAGAAGCCTGTTTTATAATTAAAAATAAAAACAAAAACACAGAAGCTATTGTCAATATTCAGAAAATAAGTAGCCGAAAAAGCTGAATCCTGGATAATCTTGAAATTACAGCAGGGGATATTAAATAAAAAATAATGAATACATTTGTCTGAAGTTCCATTGCCTGCTGAGAGGCACTAAATTATTTAATATAAATCGGTTAATATCTTCATTAATACAACAAAAAGAAAAGTTTTAGATGAATGTGCTAAACCATTTATTCACTATCTTTAGCTTACAAGACCATTCTCCAGTTTTAACAGATTCTGTGGGCTCCCTTTCGCTTAACACAGCATGGTGACACAGTGTGTAGCACTGCTGCCTCACAGCTCCAGGGACCTGGGTTGAATTCCGGCCTTGGGTGACTATCCGTGTGGTGTTTGCATGTTCTCCTTGTGTCTGCGTGGGTTTCCTCCGAGAGATCTGGTTTCCTCCCACAGTCCAACGATGTGCAGTTCAGGTGGATTGGCTGTGGTAAATTTCCCCTTTGTGTCCAAAGATGTGTAGGTTAGGTGGATTATCCATGGTGAATGTGCAGTGTTATGGGGATAGGGTGGAGGGGAGGGCCTGGGTGGGATGCTCTTTTGGAGAGTCGAGACAGCCTTGATGGGCCAGATCATCGAATAGAATCATAGAATCCCTACAGTACAGAAGGAGGGGCTATTTGAGTCTGCACCAACAACATCCCACCTATCCCTGTAATCACATGTATTTAACCTCCTAATCCCCCTAACACTGAGGGGCAATTTAGCATGGCCAATGCAGCTAACCAGCACACCTTTGGACTGTGGGAGGAAACTGGAACACCCGGAGGAAACCCATGCAGACACAGGGAGAATGTGCAGACTCCGCACTGACAGTGACCCACGCCAGGAATCGAACCCGGGTCCATGGCGCTGTGAGGTAGCAGTGCTAACCACTGTGCTACCATGCCACCTCAAGATGACCTCTTTATGTACTGTAGGGATTCTATGATTCTAACACAAGTATTTTTTTCTTTATAAAATTACTTAAGCAATCAAACATTGTTTTTTTGCTTTACTTACTTCATGTGAAATGTGTTGCTGGTGCAAAGCAACACTTCTGACAAGCTGTGGAGACTTCAACTCCCAGATATGCAGTAGTTGGAGTTCCTCTGCTTCATTTACCAGATCCAATAGAAGGTCAATTTCAGGCAAAGAAGGCAAGATTGTTCAGGGAGGGAAGAGTCAGAGTTAAACTAAGCTGTGATTGAATAACTGGATGTGGAAATCAATTCCAAGGTAAAGATAGCTCTGTAAAACCTACTCATATGAGACTGTGCATTTCCCATGTTGTACAGGAGTTGGGGATGAGTGAGCCTGGTAAATTAAACATTGAGAATATCAAGATGGTTGGCAAACTGCTATTAGCCCTGTCTATCAATCACTCTGAGGGCAGTTTGCTCATCTTCCGCTATATATTTATTAGTCACAAGAAGGCTGACGTCAACTTGGCAATGAAGTTACTGTGAAAATTCCCTAGCTGTCACACTCTGGCATCTTTCAGGTAGTCATGATGTGGAGATGCCGGCGTTGGACTGGGGTAAACACAGTAAGAAGTCTCACAACACCAGGTTAAAGTCCAACAGGTTTATTTGGTAGCAAATACCATTAGCTTTCGGAGCGCTGCTCCTTCGTCAGATGTCCACTCCATCTGACGAAGGAGCAGCGCTCCGAAAGCTAATGGTATTTGCTACCAAATAAACCTGTTGGACTTTAACCTGGTGTTGTTAAAACTCTTACTGTGTTCACCTTTCAGACACAGAGGGAGAATTTAGCATGGCCAATGCACCTAACCAGCACGTCTTTCGGACTTTGGGAGGAAACCAGAGCACCCGAAGGAAACCCAGACAGACGTGGGGAGAAAGTGCAGACTCCGCACAGACAGTACACCAAGCCAGGAATCGAACCCAGATCCTTGGCACTGTAAGGCAGCAATGCTAACCACTGTGCCACCGTGCCGCCCATTAGGGCAAACTCTAAGATTTGGGAGGATAGCGCTGAAGGCATTACCTGGAGACTGAACCTGCGAGAACCAGCTCTGTGCTCTGGATTGAGCAATAGCAGCCGTATGTTGGGTAAACTCCGGTGGGACCCTTGGACAGACCTGGATCCTTAGTCCTTGGCTCTGTCAACATGCACTTAAACTGTCAGCAGTCAGACCAACAGAGTCACCTACATACCTCACCCACTAGCCCATCTCACCCACCTACCCACCTCACCCTTTTATCCACTCATTAACATTCAAATTGGACATTTAAATTTACCAGGTGGCAGATAGTGCCATAAAAAGTGTGGGTGTCTTCTGCTCCGATCCTGTTTGCAGGTCACTGTGTGGATTCCTGCATTTAGCGAGTCCTGCAGGATGCTGTATCAAAGGTTAGACCTTTTGAAACGTGGCCAGGTTTGTGGCCAGATTGATTGATAGACAGGGCTAATAGCAAGTGTGTGGTTTTGTCACTGATTTACCATCGTATGGAGCAGTTCCAATGCTAATTAGACGATTTGGTCCATTAATTGTCACAGAAGTTTGAATTCTTGCTTTATTCTCCATAAAAGTTCTCCCTTTCTCTGTACGGAGCTGTTCTAATTATCACATTACTTTAATGTTCATTCCTTGGGGTCACTAAGCTTGACATTAATGCTATGATCCCCGTGGAAACCGATAATATTTAAAAAGATATATGAAATCCCCAGGGGCCAACTCAATGGATCACACAACAAGATTTCATGTTTTAAGACTTTTGCTGTAGCAAACAAACTAAAATCAACATGGCTAAACATTACCTAGTAGATAATTAATACACTAAACTGCAGAAAAGATTAAAGCTGCCAAGGTCCCAGAGGACCATAGGCTGCTCTTCCTCTTTTTGACCCGGGGAGCTGACTGTTGGTGATTTAACCTGAGGAAAGTGGGTTGTTGGTGCTGCTCCACATCATGAACCAGCCGTCCAGCCAATTGAGCTAACCAACACCCTTACAGAAAAGATATCTGCCCCTTAAATTCCTAACACAACCGAAAACCCCACTCTACATTTATATGCTACAGCACAACCTTCACATAATAGTAGTCCATACAGGAACTGGTCCAAATTCACCTGCAGCTTCCAATAGTTTCACCGCTTCCCCCTTTTTTTGCTGAGTTGTTATGTTCATTATCGGTCAAAATTCATTTCACATTCTTCTGAGAATCTCCAAACTCCAGCAGTAAACCTGCGACCTTTCCTCCTCAAGGACAAATCTTCTGGTGTCCTTAACGCTCTGCAGGTCCCACCTCCTTAATCAGAGGATGAGCTTCTACCAACATCCTGCCTGGTAGCTAACAGAGAGCAACCCTTTTCCCAGCTGTCCACAACAGCTCATGTTTCCCTGTGACTCTCTCTGGGATTCAAGCTCTCTCCAGGTTCTCTGAGTGGAATTTTCCCGTCTCACCTGCCATGGGAATTGTAGCAGGCGGGACACGGACCATGAAAAGGTCTGTTGGCCTCGGGCGGGATTTTCCGGTTTTGGGGCGAGCGCGGCTGGAAAATCCTGCCTCCTATATCCAGAGAAGCCAGCAGCTCCTTATTTTGTGTCCAGGTATGAAAGCTGGCATCAGTATCAACAGGATGTGTCCTGGGACCCCTGGCCCAAAGGGAACCAGGTCTCATAGGCTTACTGCCGGGCAGAACTAATAGATGGTCACATGCTCACTGCTCCATTTTACCTTGAATTAAAAGTGACAGTTTAGGACATAACCATCTTATAAAACCTTGCACAGGCAACATTAAACTCAGGAGATTAAACAGTTGCATGAAAGAGATTTTCCTCACCTTTGACTACAAAGATGTGTAGAGGGACAGGTAGTATTGAGGAAGCAGGGGGGCTGCTGAAGGACTTGGACAGGTTAGGAGAGTGGGCAAAGAAGTGGTGGATGGAACACAAAGAGCCCGATTTTACCATTGCGTCGCGCCCGTTTTCGGGTGCGAAAACGTGGTAAAGTCGGGAATGAGGCCATAAACGCGATCCGTGCCCACGTCCACGCAGATTGCCACTTTACCGAAACCCGAAAATGGCGGCGATCCGCTTCGCGCCTGAAACAGGTGCAACGGCGATTTAAATGCATTTTGCATGTATTTCAATTGAATTAATGAACTGCCCGCCCAACTTTATCAGCATTTCCCCCTTTACCGCCACGTTCGCCGATCCGGAATCGCGCCAAAATGAACCTGCTGAATAACAGTCTGAATCGGGCGCTCCAGCTGCTGATGAGCGAGTTCAGAGCTTCCAACGGCTCTCTGACTCAGATCGGTGGTGGGGGGGAGGCAGGTCAGATCATTCTCGCGGGGGGGGGGGGGGGGGGGGGAGAGGGGAGTGAGGCCAGATCGTTGTCTGGTTGGGGGGGGGGAGGAGGAGGAGGTGGGTCAGATGTATCTCTGGTGGGGAGGGGGGGGGAGAGAGGAAGCCCCGATCGTTGTCTCGTGGTGGTGGGGGGGTGGGGGGGCAGGAAGGGACGATCTTTTCCTGGTGGGGGGGGGGGGAGTGCTGACTGTTGTCTGGTGGTGGTGGGGGAGGGGAAGGGCTGATTATTGCCTGGTGGGGAGGGAGGAGGAGGCGGGTCAGATGTTCCTCTGGGGGGGATGAGTGAGGCCAGATCGTTCTCTGGTGGGGGGGGGGAGGAGGGAGGTGGGTAACATTTATCTCTGGTGGGGGGGTGGGGGGTGGCCCAATTGCTCATTGGTGAGGGGGGGGGACAGATGGATCTCTGGTGGGGTAGGGGGCAGGGGGGTCTGCTGCCACCCTGCGGGTGATCGGTGGGGGCGCGGGGAGGAGGCAGGGGGTCGCAATCGGTCAGGGTAGTGGGGGGATGGGTGGATAAGGGGGACAGTGATGTCTGTGGGGGCCATCACTCCCGCTTTTCGCTCCTGAGCCGCTTTCTCCACTTTCTGCGGCGTGGGAGCGATCTGACTCGGGCGCGCTTTTTCAAATTTTTTTCTAACTGTGCATGTGAAGTTCAGGGCTCCGATCATTTCGGGTGTGCTAAGCCCCGCCCACAGCACGAATGGGACCCGCGATTTTTTTTTTCAGGCTAAGGGGGCGACTGAAAGCAGATTTCTAAGTCAGATCTACATTACGCCCAGATTCAGCACTCAGAATGAAAATGGTAAAATCAGGCCCAAAATGGAAAAGTGAGGTTATGCACTTTGGAAGAAGGAATGGAGGCATAGACTATTTTCTAAATGGGAAAATGCTTAGGAAATCAGAAACACAAAGGGACTTGGGAGTCCTTGTTCAAGATTCTTTTAAGGTTAACTTGCAGGTTCAGTCGGCAGTTAGGAAGGCAAATGCAATGTTAGCATTCATGTAGAGAGGCCTGGAATACAAGAGCAGGGATGTACTTCTGAGGCTGTATAAGGCTCTGGTTAGACCCCATTTGGAATACTGTGAGCAGTTTTGGGCCCCATATCTAAGGCGCCTTGGAAAGCTCCAGAGGAGGTTCACAAGAATGATCCCTGGAATGAAGAGCTTGTTGTATGAGGAACGTTTGAGGAATCTGGGTCTGTACTCGTTCGAGTTTAGAAGGATGAGGGCAGATCTTATTGAAACTTACAGGATACTGCGAGGCCTGGATAGAGTGGATGTGGAGAGGATGTTTCCACTAGTAGAAAAAACTAGAACCAGAGGGCAAGGAAGATCCTTTAAAGCAGAAATGGGGAGGAATTTCTTCAGCCAGAGAGTGGTGAATCTGTGGAACTCTTTGCTGCAGAAGGCTGTGGAGGCCAGGTCATTGAGTGTCTTTAAGACAGAGATAGATAGGTTCTTGATTAATAAGAGGATCAGGGGTTATGGGGAAAAAGCAGGAGAATGGGGATGAGAAAAATATCAGCTATGATTGAATGGCGGAGCAGACTCGATGGGCCAAATGGCCTAATTCTGCTCCTATGTCTTATGGTCTTGACTTTAAATCTCGCTGTTCTGTCATGGGCACTTTGCAGGAGAGTCAGAAAGTATCAGGTAAGACGTCAAGAAACAAAATATGAATGGATGAAACTCAGGATGAGTTCGCTGAACCCTGTCAAATACACCACCCACTGAAGAGGAATTGTCTGCTCAGAAGGAAAAACCAGTGAAACTGGGAAATAAGAATACAGCCTCAAACCGATTTTTCCTTCGGGGTATAGATGTGATCCCTAATCCTGTGTGGATTGAGGCAAGGACCACTCAGGGGTTCTGTTAGTGAATAAACCAGAGATTAAAAGAGTGCTCAACATGAGATCTTCATAGTTGTAGCATCCATCTGGCTGGCACCACCCTGCTGGACCTGTTCACCCATATCAAATACAAGCTTTTACTTTGTGTCAGCCTTTGGTGAACTCCTTCAAGTTTTCTTATGGGACATCCCCCATGCTGATTTGAGCACCTGTGTTAAGTGATCAGACACCAGTAATCCACAACATAATTTCAGGACCTCAGCTTTCCTGATATATAAAATTTTGAGAGTCACTTGCCTGACCTCTAACGACAGAATGCATATTGTACACAATTTATACATTCTCATTCCATTTTAAGTAATATGTCTTTAATGAATTACCATTTGATAGTTATGAAGATACTGAGTATTATTCAACTTTAATTTTTCAATTCTTTTTCTATTCACCCTGCACAAATCACTTCCAGTCAGCAGCAATCAATCCATTGCTGTTTATGTCAGATAAAGACAACAGATTATAAATTTGCAACTAAGGTTAGAATTTTACGTTGCCCGGGCGGGCGCGTGAAATTGAGCGAGAAGACATCGGGCGCGCACTTGCACGATATTTCGGCCGGCAGACATGTCCATGGGTTGGCATCGCCGACAATCAAGCAGGCAATTTAGCTCATTGAAAGGCCAATTGATAGCAATTGTAAGTGACCCAATTACTTTTATGTTTGGTCGGACGGACTTTACGTTTAAACTGCAATCTCGATCCAGAGCGGGATGGAATGTCAGGGCCGAAATAAAATTTAAACAGGGCTCTGAGGACTGAGGTTTGTGTTTGAATGTGCTGCCTAAACACTTTTTGCAGCGTTTTCCATCGGGATTTATTTCGTAGAGGTCTGCAGCTCCTCTGAGGGAGCACATTAGAAGCGCCAATCTAGACATCCAGACTCGAAACGTTAGCTCTGGTCTTTCTGCACAGATGCTGTCAGACCTGCTGAGATTGTTCAGAATTTTCTGTTTTTGTTTCCGATTCCAGCATCTGCAGTAATTTGCTTTTGTCTTAAGAAAAAAATAAATGATGCTTAACCATCGAGGAAAGAGGACGCCAACAGATAACTGAACAAAGCAATTGAAGGATGTTCACATAATGAGATTTAAAGCTTAACGAGCATGAATTGCATCACTGGACGGTGTCTGGCAGTGAATCATCTGCTATCATTGGGATCTGATGCAGTTATATTGGCACTTTTACATTGGTACGCACTCAAATCCATTTGCATTCATTTGTCTCCTCTGCTGATTATGACTCTTTACTGTTCCTTAATGCTTTTGTTTCCTATTTTTCAGGCTAGTGGCTCGTCACTCTTATTCTTGTATTTCTCAACTGACCAGAATGGAGAAGGCTTGTTTGGAAGGCCACTGAGCACATGGAGACACCATGTAGAGGTGAAGTCTAGGCATTGAAAGGAGTGCACAAATCTCTAACAGCTGTTAACTATTAACTATTCTCTGCTGCATTCTCCATGGCAATGCCTCTACCAATTCGAGACCATTTGCCAACCAATTTCTCATGTATTACACATTGCTGTTCCCTTTACAATTGATTTTTCCATCATAACTGTCCTGATGAGTGCAAGGTGAAAAACTTTGATAGCATGTCTCTCTTTTCAGTTCTGTACAACCAAATGACTACTTTATAGTTTATTTATTAAACATGCACTCCCTCCACCAATAGTACACAATGGCTGTTATATGTACCATCTACAGGATGAACCACAGCAACTTACCAAGCCTCCTTCCAACAACCAAACCTGCACCATCTATCACCTAGAAGAACAGAGGAAGAAGGCACATGCCAACATCACTATTTTCACGTTCTACTCCAAGCCACACACCATCCCGACTTGTAAATATTTCAATGTTTCTTGATTGTGTAAAGTCAAAATAATAGAACTCCTTCCCTAATATCACCATAGGCATACCTACACTGCATGAACCATCTTCTTAAACACCTGCAGTCTAGGAGGGAGCTCATCATGATCTTCTCAAGGAAATAATAGAAATGGGCAATAAATGCTGACTTTGCAAGCGATGCCCACATCCTAAGAAGTTTTTTTTTAATTGCTGCAAAGAGGGACATTTTGTCTTTTTATTCATTCATTTGTGGGACATGGGCGTCGCTGGCTAGCCAGCATTTATTGTGCATCCCTACTTGCCCTTGGAGGGCAGTTGGGAGTCAACCACATTGCTGTAGCTCTAGCATCACATGTAGGCCAAACCAGGTAAGGATGGCAGATTTCCTTCCCTGAAGGACATTAGTGAACCAGATGGGTTTTTCCTGACAATTGACAATGGTTTCATGGTCATCAGTAGATTCTTAATTCCAGCTTTTTTTTTTATTGAATTGAAATTCCACCATCTGCCATAGCAGGATTTGAACCAGGGTCCACAGAACATTAGCTGAGTTTCTGGATAAATAGTCTAGCGATAATTCCACTGGGCCATCACCTCCCTGCTCCTTTTCTACCAAAAAAAAATAGTTGAAAGGTTTTCTGCCACCTTTTTTTCCTCTCCTCAATCCGCTGCTTGAACTGGAGCACATCTCCTATTGAATTAGGTTCAAGTATTTTGATACAGTTTGACAGTTAACTTGACAGACTCCAGAATGCTAATGCTACAGTTACACTGCACTATACTCAAATTCAAATCACTATGAAGGCAGCCACCAAGAACAGACAATATTCCTCAAGGCTTTTGATATATTTGATAATTTCCTGACTCAAACTTCTATTTTGAGTTGGTGTACGCCAAAGCTACTTATTGTCAAAAGTAGCAGCAGAACTATGCCCAAAATTCTCCAACAGCACCCAAAGATTTTCTAACTTGCAGATTTACAAGTTTACGTGTGAAAATTAACCTCAGCTGAACTGTCACTGAGTCCCACAAAGGTCTAATCGTAGCAGTGAAGGTTTTCCAACAGTTGTACAAGTCGCAGGACTGGAGCAAGTTACCTGCCACTCTGCCTGGACATTGTCTACACGGGATTTCTGCAGCTCAATTCCCTTAAAAGATGCTGAGGAAAGATACGTATTACACAGAGAGTGGTAGGTGTCTGGAATGTGCTGCCAGGTGATGCAGGCAGATATGAGAGGGGCGTTTAAGGGGTTTTAGATAAGAACATATGCAAGGAATAGAGGGACATGGACCAAGGACAGGCAGAAGGGATTAATATAATTTGGCGTCATGTTCGGCGCAACATCGTGGGCCGAAGGGCCTGTTCCTGTTCTATGTTCTACCTGAATTTAAGTGGGCATAGAACATAGAACATAGAACAGTACAGCACAGAACAGGCCCTTCGGCCCACGATGTTGTGCCGAGCTTTATCTGAAACCAAGGTCAAGCTATCCCACTCCCTATCATCCTGGTGTGCTCCATGTGCCTATCCAATAACTGCTTAAATGTTCCTAAAGTGTCTGACTCCACTATCACTGCAGGCAGTCCATTCCACACCCCAACCACTCTTTGCGTAAAGAACCTACCTCTGATATCCTTCCTGTATCTCCCACCACGAACCCTATAGTTATGCCCCCTTGTAATAGCTCCATCCACCAACAATTTGTTAGCCTTTAAAAAGTCTCTAAACATTTAAAATGCTTATTTCAGTCTCCAAAAAGGTTGTTTAGAACAACGAAATAAAAGCCTGGTAAAACCAGGTGTAGAGCAAAGGGTTAACATCCGAAGCACATGATGCCGATGTAGTGATGCTGTAACACCACATGATTAACAGAGATCTGGAGGGAGCAGAAATTCCAAATATATATATATTGTAACTTTAAAAAAAGAGCAATGGTTTTAGTAAACTACAGTCTCGAGTAGCTTACCTTGGGAGAATAGACAAGCCCAAAGGACCCTGTCTAGACCCTGAAAACACAATGAAATGCCTGGTGGTGTCCGCATTGAAAGTGGAAGCAGAAAAATGAATGTTATAAAATGGTGGAGCAGGGCTGACTTTAATCAGGCCATTGAGGTTGGCCTATTGGAATATGAACTCCCTGATGAAGGAGTCAATTGACGGGCCAGTCAGGGAGTCTTTTACTTGTATTTAACCAGGAGTGTCAGTTCCTCTGGCACTCCCGAAGGTAGACTGCTGACTGATAACACTCTGTGTACTGCTGTTGGAATTGTAAGTAAAGGGATTTTGGTGAAGGAACTTCTGCCTCGGAAGACATTCCTTCCTTCTGATGACTGACAAAATGGAGGTGCTGCTGCCTGAGCTGGTTTTAGAGAGTGCTGTCTGAATGTTACTCTAGGCAACCATCCTAGAGGGCAGGATACCTTTCATGAGTTGATAGCTATGGCCAATGATGTGTACACAATCGGCAAAACCTGGAAACAGTCTCCAAAGAAAGCTAATCCAATCCCTTGTTAAATCAGGCCCAATACACATATCTACACACCACTAAATATTGTCAAATGACTTGTTATATTATTATTCCCGCCCCATTCTGAGTACTGCTACAACTTCAAGCTGTTTTACTGAGACCATACTGACTACACATCACATCAATTAATCACAACTGGAAGCTTAATCACACTCGCATCTTCAAAATAAAAATCCCAAATAAAACACTGTGGCGTTACCTAGCAACATGATGCACTTAATGAAGATTAGCTGGAATTTCAGCATGTTATCCATCAGCATGCAGGTGCTGCTGTAGGAGGAAACAACATCAAAAAAGGAAAATTCAGAAAGGAAACGCACTTGAGACTTCCTTGGAGTAGGCCCTCAGGACAATCTTGTCCATAACATTTCTAAGTGAGTAGGAACAGGAGGGGGAGAAGTTATTGCTGAATCTATGAGCTGGTAACATTTAGATACATGCATTGCTCTTCTTACTCAATTCCATTCACGATCATACACACAGCCATACAAACAGCAGATGTAGTTAGTGCAGTATAAAGGGTTAACAGATGGGATATGCTAACGTATGGCATAGATGATGATGTACTAGTGACGTCAGTCTTGTGTTAGACAAGAAAGAGAGAGAGGTTGGAATCATGTCTAGGAGCAATGTACCTACTCCCTTGACTCAAATAGATCAAAATTGAGGCGTTTTCAGTCAACAAAATGGCGGATGTGTAAAAACCTATCCCAATCTTTAAAAGCCTCCAATCCAAGTTCCTGAGAAATCACAGTTTGACTTTCTTGGCTCTGTCTACACGTCCCGCTGCCTCGGCAAAGCAGCCAGCATAATTAAGGACCCCACGCACCCCAGACATTCTCTCTTCCACCTTCTTCGGTCGCGAAAAAGATACAAAAGTCTGAGGTCACGTACCAACCGACTCAAGAACAGCTTCTTCCCTGCTGCTGTCAGACTTTTGAATGGACTTACCTCGCATTAAGTTGATCTCTCTCTACACCCTAGCTATGACTGTAATACTACATTCTGCACTCTCCCATTTCCTTCTCTATGAACGGTATGTTTTGCCTGTATAGCATGCAAGAAACAATACTTTTCACTGTATGTTAATACATGTGGCAATAATAAACCAAATCAAATCAAAATCAAATTCTGTTTGCCTACGTATTCTATTAAGCACATATTTCTCTTATCCAGGTCTAAGAGCTCAGACAAACCTGCTTTTTAAAAATTCATTCGTAGGACATGGGCATCTCTGGCTGGCCATCATTTATTTCCCATCCCTAGTTGCCCGAGGGCAGTTGAGAGTCACCAACCACATTACTGTGGCTCTGAAGTCACATGTAGGGCAGACCAGGCAAGGACAGCAGATTTCCTTCCCTAAAGGACATTAGTGAACCAGATGGGTTTTTCTGACAATCGGCAATGGTTTCATGGTCATCAGTAGATTCTTAATTCCAGGTATATTTTATTGAATTCAAATTCCACCACCTGCCGTAGTGGGATTTGAACCTCAGTCCCCAGAACATTAGTTTCTGGATTAATAGTCTAGCGATAATACCACTAGGCTATCGCCTCCCCAGTTTAGATGTCGTACTGATAAACAAGTGTTAAGCAGATAACAGAGTATGTTTACAATCTGTTCCACACCAAGAATCCAAGATAGAAGAACATATCACAGAACAGCTTGTGTTTTGGAATTGGAGGATCTGTTCATGTCTTAGAATAGACGTAGACCGCACTGGTCCAAAGCCAAACTTCTTTTATTGAGCTTAATTTAAAATTAACACATCAGAAAGTGAAAAAGGATTACTTAAGAGAGAGAGAGAGAAAGAGAGAGGGACCAGCAGAAGCTAGTCCCGATACAGACTCGATCCAAACCTAGCACAAGGTTGAACTGACTAAACAGAAAGCTATTACTACAATATATGAATTCTTATCTGTGTTATTGAAATTGCTGGTACAAATTGTGTCCCTAACTTTCATGAACAATTGGCAGCTGTGGCCGTGAAAAACTTTTGTTTGGGCTCATGAGAAAGCCTTGCTTGCAAGATTAGTTTCAAAAAATGCAGTCAACTTTCCAAGCTAATCCCAGAATGCCTGCTGCATTTAAAATGTGGCCAAGTTAATTTAAAAGCTTAACATAGTTAGTTACACAGGCAGAAATATCTTAAAATGAAGTCTTTTAACTGAAGCAAACCACATAATGGATCCCACAGTAATGCATGTTTTTTTAAATATTGCCTGTAGAGAAAGATTGTTCATTTTATGCCTGCATTGCCAATGACCAACAAATCAATACCTTTCATCTTTTCTATTAACATTTGCAAATACCATCTCAGCTACATACATCTATGCGTTTGCAGTTACTGATGAAATTGTGCAGTGTGAATCATGGAGCATAAGTGAATAAAACAAGAGCTAATACCAGAACAGAAATAAAGTCACAATCAGTGTGGCTTGTGTGGAGATCCTGGTACAAGCTATCCATTTGTAGGGTTTCAGACACATGATTATAAGTTAACAATAACCAATTGGTGACTCAAACCTTTGGAAGGTTTCAGAGTAGAGGTGGAGAGGATGATAACTTTGGAGTTTAACTAGCTCCAAAACAACAAAATGAGGCTGAGAATTCAAAACCAAGTAAATGATCTGTGGCAGTCTCTGCTGATAACTGAGCCGGACAGCCCCACGGATTCTTGAATACATCTAGCAGTTGGTGATGAGATTGTTTCAATTGGACTTGAGATGCCCTGCAGTGAATGGCCTAACACATGGGATTCGGCGAACCAAGCTGTGGAAAACTAAAGAGTTTCATGCAAGGAAGCTGCATTTTTCACCTGATCAGCTCCCAGCCGTACTCATGTAGCCCAGTCCATCACGTAAACCAGCCTCCCATCCACTGACTCCGTCTACACTTCCTGTTGCCTCAGAAAAGCAGCCAGCATATTCAAGGATCCCACACACCCCAAACATACTCTCTTTCACCTTCTTCCGTTGGGAAAAAGATACAAAATTCTGAAAAACACGTACCAACCTACTCAAGAATATCTTCTTCCCAGCTGTCATCAGACTTTTGAATGGACCTACCTGATGCTAAGCCAATCTTTCTCTGCACCTTACCTGTAGCTGCAACACTATATTCTGCATCCTATTCTTTTTCTTTTCCCCGATGTGCTCAATGAACGGTATATTTTGTCTGTATAGCGCGCAAGAAATTATATTTTTCACTGTATCCCAGTACATGTGACAAATCAAATCAAATCCTATTGGTGCTCCCTAAGCCAAATACCGACCTTTGTCTAAGTTCTCAAACATGGCCTGCACATTCTCTCCATGTCTGCGTGGGTTTCTTCCGGTGCTCCGGTTAGGTGCATTGGCCATGCTAAATTCACCCTCATTACCAAAACTTCGTGCGCGGTAAAGTTGGGCGTCGGGCCTATACTGCGATCTGCATGCATTTAAATCGACTTAATGAACCGCGCGCCCAACTCTACCGCCAAATCCCACTTTACCGTCTTCTGGCCCGATCTGCGTCCACGCTGTTACCGACCTGCAAAATAAAAGTCTGAAGTCGCCGCTGCAGCCTCCGAAGAGCGGGGTCAGAGACTACAACGGCTCTCTGACCCAGGTCATCCTCTGGTCGGGGCGGGAGGGGGGTGGGAGGAGGAGAGGGGGTGTGACGTATCATCCTCTGGTCGGGGGGGCTCCGCTGCCTGTCTGTAGCCGATCCCTCCTGGCACCATCATTGGTACACTACCAGCCACAGATTATTCTTCCTTGCAGGAGCAAGAGAGCGGGAGAGATGGCTGTGGCTGGTAGTGTACCAGTGATGGTGCCAGGAGGGATCGGCCGCAGACAGGCAGCAGAACCCCCCCCGACCAGAGGATGATACGTCACCCCCCCTCTCCTCCCCCCGCCCCCCCCCAGGGGATGATCAGTCACACCCCTTCCCCTCCCAACCCCCCCCCCCCCCCAGGGGATGATTGGTCACACCCCCTCCCCTCCCAAACCCCCCCCCCCCGGGGATGATCGGTCACACCCCCTCCCCTTCCACCCCCCACCCGACCAGAGGATGAACGTCAGAGAGCCGCTCTCTCCGCTTTCTGCTTTTTTGTTCGCGCCAGGGTGCGCTGTCAGATTTTTTTCAAACTGCGCATGCGCAGTTCAGAGCTCCGATCGGTCCGCCAGCGCTAAGCCCCACCCACAGCGCGGATCGGGCCGGAGCCGGCAAAACGCGTTTGGGTGCGCTGGAAAGAGGATTCCAGGCGCGGATCTATTTGACACCCAGATCCGGCACTTAGACTCAAAATGGTAAAATTCCCCCCTCAGTGTACCTGAACAGGCACCAGAGTGTGGCGACTAGGGGATTTTCACAGGAATTTCATTGCAGTGTTAATGTAAGCCTACTTGTGACACTAATAGATAAACTTAAGAGGAGTGTGTGCCTAATGAGGACACGCAGGCAAACAGAAAGACTAACCGTGGTTTCTCTGGAACTTGGATGGGAGGCTTTTGAAGGCAATGATAGGTTTATACACCTCTGCTATTTTATTGACTGAAAATACCTCCGTTTTGATCTATTTGTTCATACGAGGGAAGATGTGCATTTTCCCTCGAAAGGGTGCTTTCCTTTTAAGCGATGTTTTTCACAGCATGTCTTTCTTGGATTGAATGCTTAAAAGATACAGGATACATATTCCGAGTCCCTGAATATCTGTTAAAAAAAAGATCTGTTGCTGCTCGTATTGTAAATTTTCCCCAATACCACTGGGGACAGCTCACTTCTCTTTAATGCAAATCCCAGAAATTCTTTCTTCACAAAGACATTGCACTGAAGGTTTTACTGCTTGATGTCTCATGTTCTGCTCACAACAGAGATCTGAGACCTTGTTGAGAACAATTGCCGCTAGTGTGATCATGTGCTCCCTTGAACATTTGTTATTGGGAAACTGTCAATTTCTTCGACAACTCTTGTTTATTACCTTGCAGTCAAACCTGTTAAAATAAGGAATGAAAATGGCAAATACTGGAAAGCCGCAGTATGTCCACCAGTCACTAAAAGATAAATTAAAATGTTGCATAGTGTTTCACCAGTGAGGTCAAAGCTACCACAAATAAACATTCAAAATTCCATCCAACAGCAGAGAATCAACACGTGTTGCTGTACTTGTTCCATTTCCAGACAAAGATGTCGAAAATTAGGAAGGATATAGATAGGGTAGATGGGAAGAAACTTTTCCCATTAGTAGTGGGGTCAATAACCAGGGGGCATTGATTTAAGATAAGGGGCAGGAGATTTAGAGGGGATTTGATGAAAATGCTTTCAGCCAGAGGGTGGCAGGAATCTGGAACTCACTGCCTGAAAGGTTGGTGGAGGTGGGATCACTCACAACATTTAAGAAGCATTTAGATGAGCACCTGAAACACCATAGCATACAAGGCTACAGACCAAGAATGGAAAATGGGATTGGAATAGATAGTTATTTGATGGCCAGCACAGACACGATGGCCAGCACAGACATGATGGGCCAAACGGTCTCTTTCTGTCTCTATGGACGGGATATTGAACCCGCATTCACTACCCGCGGGAATGGCGGTGCGGGCACAAAATGTGAAGAGGTGGAAAAAGCGTGATTCTCGCCAGCGAAATCGGTTTTACAAAGAACAAAGAAAAAACAAAGAAAATTACAGCACAGGAACAGGCCCTTCAGCCCTCCAAGCCTTGACTATGCTGCCCATCTGAATTTGAGCTAACTTCGCTGGTGGAGTGATGTGGAACACGCCGGGGAAGGGTGGTAAACTAATTTGAATGTATCAGCATATCATTAGCGAACACTCACTCCGGACATTGAGCCCCCACTGAATAGTCAGCTGTAGCCAGCATGACTTCGCGTCAACAGGTCGACATAAACTCAAATCTGGCATTGTCACCATCGAGGGGATATCAGAGGTGAGCATTCAGGCGGCCATTACTTCCCAAGCAGTCCAACACGCAAATGGGGCACCAAGGAGAGTGCTGAGGACACACACAAATGCAGCTCGGGGCTGGGGGGGGTGAGACTTCCCATCCGGGAAGGGCAGTGAGTGTGTGTGTGTGGGTGTGTATGTGTGTGTGCGTTGGTCACTCAGAGGCCTTACCTTCCGTTCATATTGAGTCACTCCTTGTTCCGATGGGATGTGCTAGCTGCCAAGCAGGCATCGCTTCCTGGCTCCTCCATGCTGGGTTAGTGTTCAAACAGGAGCTGAATGGGTCCCCTTCCTTGTTGGAGTTGCAAACTAGGCGGTAGGCCACAATAGAGGAGCAGTACTGGGTGCGACTATGAGGTCCTGGGGTCCTGCTTTGGGAGAGGGGTTATCAGTGATGGGGAGCTACCCTGCCTCATGAGGCATAAAGACCCTCTCACTTTGGAACACCAAGCCCCAAGAATGTAGGTGTATCTTTCAATCCAAGCCTTAGCAGTGCACAGCTCGCATTGTGGAGAACCCGCTGGCAAGGTATGAATAGTGTTGGCTGGCGCCACTCCCCCTGCTCAATATCACATCTGGCACCATTTTAGACGTTCCCTTTCAGAATGCAGTGGTTGTCATGCATTCTCTCTAATGCACTTTAGCGCTATTTAAGGTCGGGACCTATGCTCATTGGCTGGGAGGAGTAGGGGGAATGTAAGGGTCAGATGCCATGAGACAACCGAGGCTCTGCTGGAGTACAGAGGAAGCTATGTGGGGATGTGGCTGTAGAGTTAGAGGGGTTGATGTGAGGAAGACCAGAAATTCACACAGGTAATGGGAAGCACTGGGGTGGAAGTCACAGACGCATGGAGCAATGAGGATCAGGGCTCTGCGATGACTCCTCAGTTGCTCACAGTGGTGTTCTCACTCTTTCAGTGCATGTTTCATCAGAATCATGGACCTGTTGAGTCGGTCTTTCTACAGGTCGGGACCGACCAGCAGCAGAGACAATGACGTGCTGCTGCACGAGGCCAGGATCAGCGGCCTGCAGCTGCTCAGGGAGCAGGACCACACATGGAGGAACAACGTCGGAGACAGTGGCGGCCAAGAATCTTCCGGAATCAATATTCCTACCTTCAGTTGTTTGAGCCGCAGTGCCGGAGAAGACTGCGTCTGCCCTGGATCACATCTGGACACGTCATGGAATTGGAGGACACCCAATGCCTGTGGTCCTTAAAGTTATAGCGCCTCTGAACTTTTATGCTAGCGGTTCATTCCAGGGCAGCATAGGGGACATCTGTGGCAACTCCCAGTCTGCCACTCACAAACATTTTAGAGAGGTTATAGATGTCCTTCATGCAGGGCTGCAATGTTTATCAGCTTTGACCGGGACCAGACAAGACAGGATGCCAGGGCTTTGACCGTTGCCCACCTAGGAGGGAAGCCTCAGGTGCAAGGTCTGATAGACTGTACCTGTCTGGCTCTAAAGTCACCATGGCAGCATGTGGCGCCATTCAGGATCAACGGATTCCACTCCCTCAATGTCCAACTTGTCTGTGACCACACAATGCGCATCATGCAGGTGTGTTCCCGTTTCCCGGGGAGCGCCCATGACAGTTACACCTTGGCCCAAGTTACACCTTGGGCCACTCACAAATCCCAGCTGTTTCTGAGGGAGAGCGGCAGCTGGAGGGATGGCTCCTCGGGGACAAGGGGTACCCGCTCAGGAGGTGGCTGATGACGCCAGTGCAGAGGCCACAAACACCAGTGGAGACTCAATGAATTGAGGCTCACGCTTCAACGAGCGCACTGCTGGAGCAGGCGATTGGACTTTTGGAAATGCAATTCCGGTGACTGGACTAGTCAGGGGGTGCCCTACAATACAACCCCCAGAGGCTCTCCGGGATTATTGCTGCGCTCTCCACAACCTAGCACCCAGAGGGGAGGCAAACTAGACCTGGAGGAGATGGGCGAGCACCAGATCTCCTCGGATGAGGAGGATGTTGAGGAGGGTGATGGGTCTGATGATGCTGAAGAGGAGGAGGAAGAATGCTGGACAGTGGGACAGGGCCCGGATTGACTGTCGAGCAAGGGATGCCCCGATTGCCTCTCGTTTCAGGGAAAGTGGGAGTAGCAAGTGGTGAGGTCTCCCACAATAGTGCAAGGTCAAACCAATAATATAGTGCCCCCATTATCTAACCATTTGGTTGCACATTTTCAATGGCAGAGGGCTGCAGCCATTGGCCTGACTCTGCTGGAGAATGATGATGACTTGCAGTGAGGACAAAGTGATGCTTCTCTCATCCTCAGCGATATGTCTGACTCCTGCCTAACAGAGAGCTGCATGCGCTGTGCCAATGAACAGGCACATCGTGGAATAATAGTCTCAGGCACTGCAGGCCCCTCTCAGGATGTGGCCAGGTTTTCACTTTCATCGCCCACCTGAGGTGGGCAGCCAATCAGCACCTCCAAAGCCCTTTGGCCTCTGCGTCTCAGGTGAAGAGATGCAAAATTAAACCACTCAAGCCCAGGCGGATGGGTGAGGGAAGGGTTTGCTCCTTCCATGAATAGGGTTTTGGCAGCATCCCTCCACTGGACAAGAAGCTCTGGCTGTCGGTCTGATCCCTCATCCACAAAGGGGTACAACCTTTGGGGGAATCCAATCCCTAAGTTTGAGCCTGCGGGAATGATGAAATCCGATCCCCGATTCTCTGGGAATTTGTCTGGTCCAGGGCTCTTTGTATGGAGTAGGAGCTGACGGGGAGGGAATTTGAGGGAAGGCAACACTACCCCTCCTGGTCTACAAGCAGTACTTCACTTAACTTCTCCCTGAAACAATTCTAGACTCTCTTCAGCTTCCGGGTTTCCCAAGGTCTCTAAAACTTCCACATCAGATTAAATTAGAGACTGCCATTCTCATTAAGATATTTAAATTGCCAACCTCCCTTCTGGGGGAGAGTTGGATCCAGACCCTTGCTGTGTGCCTCCATTTCATGTGAAATTGGAGTTGGGTTGCAGATTTACAGAATTTTAACAGCTGACCCTAAACCACTCACTTCTAACATGTTAAAATTCAACCCTAAAAGTAAAAATAAATACACAAAGTACAGCACAGAATCATAGAATCCCTACAGTGCAGAAGGAGGCCATTCGGCCCATCGAGTCTGCACCGACCACAATCCCACCCAGGCCCTACCCCCACATACTTTACCCACTAATCCCTCCAAGCTACACATCCCAGGACTCTAAGGGGCAATTTTTAACCTGGCCAATCAACCTAACCCGCACATCTTTGGACTGTGGGAGGAAACCGGAGCACCCGGAGGAAACGCACGCAGACACAAGGAGAATGTGCAAACTCCACACAGACAGTGACCCGAGCCGGGAATCGAACCCAGGACCCTGGAGCTGTGAAGCAGCAGTGCTAACCACTGTGCTACCGTGCCGCGGGTTTCTAACTGTATTTTTAATGTTATTTGAAAGAATTTGATTTGGGTTTCGTAGAAGTAAACTGATTTTCAATTCATTGTGCATTCCACAATTCTAAATAAATCTTACTATTCTATCTTGTTGCTTAATGAGTTTATTTTGAAATAATGCCAAATTTAAATAGACACATTATAGGTGATTAATCTGAGAAAATGTATTTTCAATTGGTTACAGTTTAAAGAAAACTCTGTATAATTTCTTCAACCTACCATCCTTTTACAGGGAGACATTTATATATTTCAGTATCAGTGAATTTGTATAAAAATAAAGGACTGTTCAGTTACAGTAAAACCGGCGGTAATTTACTATTTATAAATAGAAGCTTAAAGCCGAAGGAAACATGTATTTATATGGCATGTTTCACAACCTCAGAACATTACTGAGGACTTTACAGCCAATGAAGTACTTCTTACATGTAGTCACTGTTGGAATGTTGGAAACACTGCACCCAATTTGAAAACAGCAAGCCCTCACAAATCACAAAGTGATAATGATCAGTTGACCTGTTTTTTAGTGATGTTAGCTGAGGGATAAATATTGGCCAGGACAGCTGTGAGAACTCCAATACTCTGCTTCAAAGTAGTGTCACAGGTTTGAAATAGTGTGGCTGGACCTTTTGACATCCACCTGAGAGGGCAGTCACAGCCTGGGTTTAATGTCCCATCTAAAAAGCAGCACTCCCTGAGTTCTGCCCTGGGAGTATCAGCCTAGGTTTTGCGCTCACATTTTTAGAGTGGGACTTGAACACACAATCTTCAGACACAGAGGTAAGAACGCTACCAACTGGCCCATGGCTGACAATAGAGTAAAGAAACCCAGATGAAAATTCTGCAAAGCAATGCCTGCCCTGTCACTAACTCCCGCCACAGAACAGGAACAGGACTTCAGCTCTCACTTTCTCGACTACAGTTTTTCCCAACACTGAGAGTATTATTGTGCGTCTGAAGCTGACAGCCACTTTCCAAAATGTCCTTCTTCAGTTCTCCCTCCAATTCCCCATTGACCATTCTGCCAACTCCCACTCCGAGCTGGCTACTCCCTGCCCTCCATTCCACTGCATCCTTCCCCAGCCGTCCATTCCCCATCCCCTCCGTGCTGTCCGTTCCCATTCCTCACCATCCACTCCCTTGCCTCCTGCCTCCCACCTGTTCCCCATCGCTTGCTCACCTTCCCAATCCCGCTGTCCATTTCCTGAAATCTGTTATGCCTCCCACCCTCCCTCCTGCTCTCTTCACTGTTGCCTCCTGGTACCAAATAAACCTGTTGGACTTTAACCTGGTGTTGTGAGACTTCTTATTGTGCTTACCCCAGTCCAACGCCGGCATCTCCACATCAGGCCTCCTGCTCCAGCAGTGAAGGAAGGCAGACAATGTGGGAGGAGGACAACTGAGATGGGAGGAAGCGGTGAAGAGAGTCGGGACGGAACAGGAAGGAAGAGCGAAGAGAGTGGGGGTGGGGGGGGGGGCGGGGAGAGAAAGCGGTGAAATAAGAGTGTGGGAGAGGCGAGGGGGAAGCAGAAGGTGGGAGGAAGTAATGAAGAGTGTGGCAAATGAGGATTGTCACATGTGTTCTTTTCTGTCTTTGTTTGTCCCGTACTATCTTGGATGCAGTTTCCACTAGTAGGAAAAACTAGAACCAGAGGGCACAACCTCAGGCTAAAGGGACGATCCTTTAAAACAGAGATAAGGAGGAATTTCTTCAGCCAGAGAATCATAGAATAGAATCCCTACAGTGCAGAAGGAGGCCATTCAGCCCATCGAGTCTGCACCGACCACAATCCCTCCCAGGCCCTACCCCCACATATTTTACCCGCTAATCCCTCTAACCTACGCATCCCAGGACTCTAAGGGGCAATTTTGTTTTTTAACCTGGCCAATCAACCTAACCCGCACATCTTTGGACTGTGGGAGGAAACCGGAGCACACCCACACAGACACAAGGAGAATGCGCAAACTCCACACAGACAGTGACCCGAGCATCGAACCCGGGACCCTGGAGCTGTGAAGCAGCAGTGCTAACCACTGTTCCACCGTGCCGCCCAGAGTGGTGAATCTGTGGAACTCTTTGTCGCAGAAGGCTGTGGAGGCCAGGTCATTGAGTGTCTTTAAGACAGTGATAGAAAGGTTCTTGATTAATAAGGGACCAGGGGTTATGGGGAAAGGGCAAGGGAATGAGGATGAGAAAAATATCAGCCATGATTGAATGGCAGAGCAGACTCGATGGGCCAAGTGGCCTAATTCTGCTCCTATGTCTTAAGGTCTTATAAGGTAGCTGCCTGAATCATTGCTGGCAGTGACGTCAAGGACACTAACATGGCATAAGGGGTACTGCATCCTTTGCAAACACAGCCTTGCACAACAGTCAGAGCACTACAAATACAGAAAGCCTATTAAAGCAACAGTATAGATTCACCAATATAATCCCCAAAATGAAAAATTGGAGTTAAGTGGAAAAGCTTGAGATATGAATCAATTTCCACTGGAGCAGAGAATGCTAACAGAAGATTTAATAGAAGTTTTGAGATTTATGAAGCATTAAGAAGAGTAAATTGTAAAAAGAAATTTCTCCTGGTTCAGTGGTAAAGAGCTCTTCCATGTAAAATTGTCACTGAGAGGCAGGAAGAAGATAAGAAAAAATTCTTCACATCGGAAATTGTTGGAACGCTTTGCTCGAGGAATTGTTGAGGTTGAAGTGATTGCATCTTTCATGTGAAAATTGGATAAATATTTCTCGCAGGGTAATATGCAGGGAAATGGAGAGGGAGAATAGGACCGTGAGATTAATATTGGAGTGCTGCAGCAAAAAGCTAGCACTGACCTGAAAGAATGCTTGCCTTTTTTCTGTGCCACATATCTGTATGACTAGACAGATCTCAAATTATTCTATCAACTGAAATGAACAATTCAACTTCCCTCGAAGGGTTTTAAACTTGATCCTTCTTGTATGAGCGGTGGAGTTAAACAGACCTGGGCGGCACGGTAGCACAGTGGTTAGCACTGCTGCTTCACAGCTCCAGGGACCTGGGTTCGATTCCCGGCTTGGGTCACTGTCTGTGTGGAGTTTGCACATTCTCCTCGTGTCTGCGTGGGTTTCCTCCGGGTGCTCTGGTTTCCTCCCCCAGTCCAAAGATGTGCAGGTTAGGTTGATTGGCCATGCTAAAATTGCCCCTTAGTGTCCTGGGATGTGTAGATTAGCGGGTAAAATATGTAGGGGTAGGACCTGGGTGGGATTGTGGTTGGTGCTGGGCCGAATGGCCTCTTTTTGTACTGTAGGGTTTCTATGATTTCCACATCTCAGTCAGTCATGGAATAAGTGATCTTCATGACAAGGATTCCATGTTACTCTCTATACAATCCCCCTGATTGAGGAACAGGATAACAGGACAGGAACTAATGCCCTCGTGGGGAAGTTAGCTGGTGCAGTTAGGGAGGGTTTAAACTAGATGGTTGGTGGATGAGAACCCAAAGAGAAATTCAGAGTGGAGGGGAGAAAAACTGGCAGTGGGAAATAGAGAAGTATTAACTGATAAGAAGGATTTGTCAGAGAGTAGTATCAAGGTAAATAGAACACTTGGGTAGTTCGATGGAATTAGAGTAGACAGTAGTAAGTCATTAGATGTGGTCAGAGGGGGAAAATTTTTTAAAAGCCGAAATCAGAATTAATGTGCATGTATGTGAATGGACCAGGGTGTGATTAATGTGACCGGTGAACTACAGTCACAGTTTGACAAATGGTATTATGATATTATTGCTATAACAAAGACCTGACTCAAAAAACAGCAGGACTGCCCGTTAAATATTCCTGGGTACAAGGTATGTAGGAGGCACAGGTAAGGAAGAAAAAGAGTTGGGTGGTGGGATTGGCAGTATTAATTAAAGATGGCGTTACAGTACTGGAGAGAGAGGATGTTCCAGACAGGTCCTTTTTTTCATTCTTTCATGGACCAGAGTGTTGCTGGCTGGCCAGCATTTATTACCCATCCCTAGTTGCCCGAGGGCAGTTGAAAGTTAACCACATTTCTATGGCTCTGGAGTCACAAGTAGGCCAGACCAGGTAAGGACGACAGATTTCCTTCCCTAAAGGACATTCGTGAACCAGATGGGCTTTTCTGAAAATCGACAATAGCTTCATGGTCATCAGTAGTTCTTAATTTCAGACTTTTAAAAAATTAAATTCAAATTCCACCAACTGCCATGGTGGGATTTGAACCTGGGTCCACAGAACATTAGCTGAGTTGCTGGATTAATAGTCGAGTGATAATACTCCTAGGCCATAGCCTCCCCCAATGATGAAATCTCTCTGGCTAGAGGTAAGGAATGAAAAAGGTGCAATCGGTGTAGTGTATGGATAACCAACAAGTGGAAGAGATGCAGCAAAATAAATTTGCAAATAAATTAAAGAGATGCAAGAATTATCGTAATCATATTGGGGGACTTCAATTATCCAAATATAGATTGGGATAGGAATAGTGCAAAGGGACAAGAGCCCCTGGAGTTTGTTCAAGATAATTTTCTGCAGCAGTGTGTTTCCGGTCTAATGAGAGGGTAGACACTGTTGGATCTGGCTCTGGGGAATCAGTTGAACCAAGTGAATTAATTATCAGTGGGAGAGCACTTAGGGGACAGTAATCATTGTACTATAAGGTTGAAGTCTGCCATGGAACAGGACAAAGAGCAATCCAGAACATGGATAATTCATTGGGAGAAAGTCAACTTCAATGGGATCAGAATGCATCTGAGTTGAGTGAGTTGGGATCAAATGTTAGCAGAAAAGGTGATGGCTGAATCATGGGCCACCTTCAAAGACAAAGTATTGTAGGCAATGTCAAGATGGGGAGAAGGTAGGACAAATAAAACCAGAGCACCCTGGGTGATGAGTGAGATGGAGGCAAACATGAAAAGAAGTGCACGTATGACATATGTCAGGTAGAAAATACAAAGGAAAACCAGGCTGAGCATAGAAGGACCAGGGGGAAGTGAAAAAACTAATGAGAAAAGCAAAGAGAGAGAATGAGTAGAGACTAGCAGCTAACAGAAAAGGGAATCCCAAGATCTTCTATCAGCATATAAATAACTAAAGGGTGGTAAGAGAAAGAGTGGGGCTAGAAGAATGAGATAGAAGAATCCCCACAGTGCAGAAGGAGGCCATTTGGCCCATCGAGTCCACATTGACCACAATCCACCCAGGCCCTATTCCCATAACCCCACATATTTACCCTGCTAATCCCCTGACACTAAGTTCAATTTAACATGGGCAATCAACCTAACCCGCACATCTTTGGACTGTGGGAAGAAACCGGAGCACCCGGAGGAAACCCACGCAGACACGGGGAGAATGTGCAAACTCCACACAGACAGTTACCCAAGGCCGAAATTGAATCCGGGTCCCTGGTGCTGTGAAGCAGCAGTGCTAACCACTGTACCACCGTGCCGCCCTATAAGTAATTAGGAATTAATTTGGAATAAAAAGAGGAATTGTACACAGAGTAGGGGAAATAGCGCAGATTAAACAAATACTTTGCATCTGTCCTTACAAAGGAAAAAGATGCTACCCAGGCCGAGGGAGCGAGGAGGTGACTGGGGTACACTAGTAAACTTTACAATTGAGGAGGAGGAGGTGTGAGAAAGGCGATCTTTACGTAAAATTGATAAGATACCAGGACTAGATGGGATACATCCATGGGTGCTGAGGGAAGTGAGAGTGTAAATTACTGAGGCACCGGTGATAATCTTCCAGTCTTCCTTAGACTGGGTGGTGCCAGAGGACTGGAGAATTGCAAATATTAGACCCTTGTTCACAAAATGCTGCAAGGATAAAGGCAGCAACTACAGACCAGTCAGTCTGACTTCAGAGGTAGAGAAACTTCTGAAAACTATCATTCCTGAAAAAATCAAGAGTCACTTAGACCAATACAGGACAAATAATGAAAGCCAGCATGGATTCATTAATGGAAAATCATGTTTAAGTTGCTGGAGTTCTTTAGAAGGTAACAGAGAAGGGTGATAAGGATAATGCTGTTGATGTAATGTACATGGATTTGCAAAATGGCATTTGATGCTGGGGGGAATTCACCAGGCCCACTAGTCTGGTGGAAATCCCGACAACCCAGTGAATTGGGCATCAGGGCTAAAACGGGAACTGCACTGGGTGTCAGAACCATTGCAATTCTCCCGGCCCCGTCCCACCAGACCTGATCAGATTCCCATGCAGAGCAGGTGGGAACCTAATTGATATTCATAAAGGCATATTTAAATGTCATTACGGGGTCTGAGGAGTGATGTACTGACCTCCCAGTATGCTACTGTAGGGATTCTATGATTCAATGCTGTGCCCATTTGCCCCTCTGCCACTGCCAGACTGCAGAGAGAGGGTCCCCCAAGGGACTTGGAGGTTGCATAGGCTCAGGCTGGGGGAAGGGGTTGATCTTGTGACTGCCCCTTCTAGCCCTGGGAAAAGTGGAGATCATTTTTAGCGTGGTGACTTCAAGCGGATTTCAGTTCAAAATCTGTCTGTTTCCTGTGAAACCCTTGAAGAGCCCTGGTTACTTTAATATCCATGCCCCATGGACATCTGGAAAAGTTCAAAATCACAGCAGCGCTCCTTTCTGCAGTATGGATTTCCCTTTCTCTCAATCGGAAGCCCCAGGCGTGAGACTGACAGGAGATGGGAGTTTCAGTGGAGGGATTCCCTTTTGTCACCTGAATGAGCAGAGGTACAGCCTGGCCATTTTGATTTGCTCTGATTGACTGCTGCACAACAGACCAGGCTGTTCATTCTAGACTAAGTCCAGCAAGCCTCATGGACCTGCCCATTCCACCAGATCTGCTCACCCAGCCCCATGCTTTCAGCACTGCACTTTTTTCAGCGTGAAAGCGGGAGAAAATCACACCCATTTTCTCAGCAAGGTTTCAGACACTAGCTTATGCCACTTAATGCAAAAAAAGAGGCAAAGTGTGATTCACGCCAGTAGAGGGAGTTGATAGAGTCTATTCTCACCGACTTCCCGGCGAGAATAGCGGGCACTAGAGGGCACTATCGAACACATGCAGATCTCTCAGTGTTCTATGTAACAGAACAAAGAGATCTGTCATTCCCCCCACACCCCCGCCTCGGATATCACCCCAAGGAGGAGAATGGCCTGGTGAGAGTTTAAACTTCTAAGTTGGTGATGAACCTGGATAGAATTCAACTTCCTCATATGTCTGACAAGAGAGCCCCGGACCATGCAAAATCAAATCAATAACATTTAGTAGTCTTGTGGCTGCTCGATCATATTCCAAAATTATGATCAGATGTTGCGCAGCTGCTGTGCACTGTAACAAAGACTTATTAGCAGGTCTGGACATCTGAGAAAAATGTCTGAATCTGAATGCAAACACCAGACTTTCTGTGCCATTCAGTTGCTATGAATACAATTCAAACACTCCCTCCCTTCCAGAAGAAAAATCTAAGGCATAAAACATTATTACGACATGATTTATGTAAGTGACCTAATGGGACACTTAGTAAATTACAAGCACTCTAAATCCAAGCATATGGACACAATTAATTGTATAGTGGTGGGCCAGCTACACAATTCTGTGTCTTCAGGGCAGGTGACATGCTGCCACGCTGTCTAATAATCATTTTACTTATGCAACATTTTAGCAGAACAAATGTGTTGATTTATTTTAGGACCTGTTGTTCTCATAATTGGCATTTCACTAACATATACAAAAACTGAAAAAAAAAGCACAAATGTTCCAAATAATTTGCCATGAAAGTGCAAACTTGTAAGATTGAAACTTGATTGATCTTTTAGAGGGGGTGACTAGGTGTGTAGATGAGGGCAGTGCAGTTGATGTAGTCTACCTGGACTTCAGCAAGGCTTTTGGCAAGGTCCCGCATGGGAGACTGATCAAGAAGGAACCAGGGCAATTTGGAAAATTGGCTTTGTGGCAGGAGACAGAAGGTGATGTTGGGAGGTTATTTTTGTGACTGGAAGCGTGTGTCTACTGGTGTTCCACAGGAATCAGTGCTGGGCTGGCAGTTTGCAGCACATATTAATCATCAAGATGTGAATGTGAGGGGTATGATCAGCAAGCTTGCAGATGACATGAAAATTGGTGGTGTGATAAATAGCGAGACAGAAAGCCTTAGATTACAGGATGATATAGATGGGCTGGTCAGACTGGCAGAATGGAATTTAAAAATGTCCAGAGACTCTGCTTTCACCACCTTTTGAAGAAGAGAGTTTCAGAGACTCACGACACTCTGAGAGAAAAAAGTTATCCTCATCTCTTAAATGGGTGATTCCTGATTTTTAAACAATGACGGCGGCACGATGGCACAGTGGTTAGCACTGCTGCCTCACAGACCAGGGACCCGGGTTCGATTCCCGGCTTGGGTCACTGTCTGTGTGGAGTCTGCCCATTCTCCCTGTGTCTGCGTGGGTTTCCTCCGGGTGCTCTCGTTTCCTCCAACAGTCCAAAGATGTGCAGATTGGCCATGCTAAATTGCCCCTTAGTGTCAGGGGTACTAGCTAGGGTAAATGCATGGTGTTATGGGGATAGGGCCTGGGTGGGATTGTGGTCAGTGCAGACTTGATGGGCCAAATGGCCCCCTTCTACACTGCAGGATTCTATGATTCGATGACTAGGACTGGAGAATAATTGCTCTGAGAGACTGCATGATCTGTCCTGTGCCATTGAAGAGATTTGGGGCAGGCATTCTCCTGGCCCACTGCGCTGCTCAAGTTGGCCTCCTTGAACCCCAACCCCATGCCACCCTCAGCAGGCTGGGAGATATCAGCAGGGTGCTTGTAGCTGGGCAGTGCCAAAGTGGATGCATCCACTGCGCACTCTGCATTAAGTATTGGTGGAGTTGGGAGGGAGGGGGTGATCGGGGTTGGACGGGGGGGAGGGGATGATTGGGGATGGACGGTGGGGTCGGGCACAACATGGCGAGGGACGATCGAGGCTGGGCATGGGGAGGGGGGTCGCGATCGGGACTGGACATGGGGGTGTGTGTGGTCGGGCTGGCATGGGGTTGGGGTTCAAGGAGGCCAACGATCGATCGGTGGGGTGGGGGGTCCAGGGAAACAATTGGAAGGCTGGCGGTTAGAGGCTGGAGATGGGGGAGAGCCAGTGCACATGCGCCGATCTCCCCAGTGACAGATCAACGCATGTGCAGTGGCCCGCACAGCGCACCTCTTGGACGGGTTCAGGCTCTGCCGCCCCCACCCCCTCCCCCATCGGAGTTAATCGTGTTAAGGACTCTGTGATGCAGAGTCCCGGAGATTCATTCCATTCCGCTCACCCAAAAAACGGGCGGGAAAAACTCCCATCTATCTACCCGTTGGGTTTTCTTATTTGGGAGAATGACCCCCTTGGTATCCACAGACATCGATTTACTTTTAACTTTCGAGAATTGTATAACCACAGGCACACTGCACGGAACTTACCAGTCTTTGGAAAGGCTTCACCACTGTCATCACACAGCATTCTTTGGAATTTGAAACAAAAATAAAAATGCTGGAAATACTCACCAGGTCAGGTAGCATCTGTTGAGAGAAGTAGATGCAACATTTCAGTTCAACTACCTTTCATCAGAAGAGAAGGAAGTGAGAAATGTAAGAAATTTAAGCCGTTGGAGAGGGAGGGGCAGGAAGAACAAAATGGAAGGCCTGTAATTGGGTGGAAGCAGGAGAAATTAGCCAACTAAAGATTTCATGGTGCAAAAACCATAATGCCCATACCTATAGTACAGTATATTAAAGGTTATGTCCAGATGAGGTGTGAATGGCTAAATCGACTCACCTGATGAAGGAGCAGTGCTCCGAAAGCTCGTGATTCCAAATAAACCCATTGGGCTTTAACCTGGTGTTGTGAGACTTCTTACTGTGCCAATGGCTAAATGGCAGACATTTGAATGCAACATGAAGGGATAATGAAAGAGCCAAGCCAGCAAAAAAAAACCCCAAACAACCACAGTGGACAAGACGGAGGCAGAGGTTATGGTCAAAAGTTGTTGAACTCAATATTGCATCGATAAGGCTGCAGAGCATTGAGACAAAAAATTAGGCGATGTTCCTCGAGCTTGCACTGGGCTTCTTTGCAACAATGTAGCTCAAGGTCAGGAAGGTCAGCATGGGAGCAAAGTGGAGAATTAAAATCACAAATGACAGGAGGCTTGAGGTCGTGCTTGCGGACTGAATGGAGGTATTCTGCAAAGCAGTCACCCAGACTACCGTCTGTTCCACCCTGTGGAGAGGAGGCTATATTGTGAACAACAAATACTGTATATACTAAGTTGAAAGAAGCACAAGCAAATCAATGCTTCACCTGGAAGTGAGGTTTTTGGGTGGTGAGGTTTTGGATGGTGAGGAGGGAGGAGGTGAAAGGACAGGTGTTGCAACTCCCGTGTTTGCATGGATAGGCTCTGAAGGGAAGAGAGTGGATGTTGAGGGGTGATTGAGGAGTGGACAAGGATGTCTTGAGGAACTGTCCCTTCGGAATGCTATGAGAAGCGGGCGGGGAAAGACATGTTTGGTGGTGGCATCGCGCTGGAGGTGATAGAAAAGGCAGAGGATGAGTGTGGCGATAGGTGAGAATGAAGGGAACCCGATCAAGGCCCTGGAGAGAAGGTAAGGGGGAAGAGCGGAAGTGCATATAATGGTTTGGACACAGTGGAGGGCCTTGTCAACCATGCTGGGTGGGAATCTTCACCGGAAGCAAAAGAAAGACATATCAGAAGCATTGATGTGGAAGGTTCCAGAATCAGAACAGATCTGATTCAAATAGAGAAACTGAAAAAATGGGATGGAGTCCTTCTTCAGAATTTGCCTTGTAGGCTCAAAAACTACAAAAAAAGCAGATGTCATTCCTCCCACTCTGGCCAGCTAACCAGTATCTCCTCCATTCCATTTTCCCATCCCTCCCACTCTCCTTTGCACTCCAGCACCTCTGATCTTCTCTACCCCTGTACAGCTACAAAACCGGGACCCACCTAGCAGATATGTCTGGTCCACCAAAAACAGGACAAACTCAAACCAGCCAATTACCACCACATCAGCCTCCTCTCAACCATCAGCAAAATGATGGAAGGTGTTATTGACAGTGCTATCAAGCAGCATTTACACAGCAATAACTTGCTCACTGATGTTCAGTTTGCGTTCTGCCAGGGCCACTTAGCTCCTGATTTCATTACAGCCTTGGTCCAAATATAGACAAAAGAGCTGAACGCGAGAAGGAGGTGAGAGTGTCTGCCCTTGACATAAAGTCAGCATTTGACCAAGTGTGGCCTTGAGCAGCCCTGGCAAAATTTAAGTCAATGGGATTCAGGGGGAAAGCTCTCCACTGGTTGGAGTCGTTCCCAACAGAAGTTAAGGTGGTTGTGGTTGTTAGAGGTCAACCATCTCAGTTCCAGGACATCAGTGGAGAAGTTCCTCAGGCTAGTGTCCTAGGCCATTCATCTACAGCTGCTTCATCACTGACCCTCCTTCATCATAAGGTCAGAAGTGGGGATTTTCATTGAAGATGAAATGTTCAGTACCATTCGCAACTCATCAGATACGAAAGCAGGCTGAGTGCATACATAACAAGACCTGGTCAACTTTCATGTTTGGGCTGATAAGGGGCAAGACATTCATACCACACATATGCCAGGAAGTGACCTTCTCCAATGAGAGCCAAACAATCTCCCCTTGACATTCAGTGGTTTTACCATTTCTGAACCACCAACTATCAACATCCTCGGGGTTAACATTGATCGAAGGCTGAACAGGACCGGCCATATAAATACTGTGGTATAAGAGAAGCTCAGAGTGATTCCCTAAATCCAGTTACTATCTAAAAGGCACAAGTCAGGAAAGTGATGGAATACTCGATACTTTCCTGAAGGAGTGCAGCCCCAACAACACTCAAGAATCGCGACACCATCTAGGACAAAGTAGCCTGCTTGATCAGCACCCCTAGCACCAACATAACACTCAATCCCTCCACCACCAATGCACGGGGTGACAGTGTGTCCTACATACATGATACACTGCAGCAACTCATTATGGCTTATTTGAGAACAATTTCCAAACCTGCACTCTCTACCGTCTAGATGGACAAGAGAAGCAGACACAAGGGAACACCACCACCTTCAAGTTTCCCTCCAAGCCACTCACCATCCTTCACGGTCATTGTGTCAAAAGCCTGGAACTCCCTCCGTAACAGCACTATGGAGAGTACCTTCACCAGATGGTCTGTAGTGGTTCGAGAATGTGGCTCGCCACTATTTTCTCAAGGGCAGTTAGGGATGAGCAATAAATTCTGGCCTAGCCATCAATGCCCACATCCTGTAAAGAAATCATTTAAAAACTTTCCGACCTCCCACCCACACCTTGATTCTTCCAGTCTCTGCACCCTGCCCCTTCCACGCTTTCTGATCCCTCCCAGCCCTCTGGCCTCCAATCTTCCTACATCTTGGTTTTTCTCATCTTGCCCTTCCTCCTCTCTCCCAGCTGGCATTTGGCCTCCACACTTGACAAGTGGTCTAACTCTCAATCTATAAAGTTTATTTATTAGTCACAAGTAAGGCTTACATTAACATTGCAATGAAGTTACTGTGAAATTACCCTAGTTGCCACACTCCGGTGGCTGTTCAGGTCAATGCACCTAACCAGCACGTCTTTCAGACTGTGGGAGGAAACTGGAGCACCCGGAGGAATCCCGCGCAGACACGGGGAGAAGGTGCAAATTCTACACAGACAGTGACCCAAGCTGGGAATCGAACCAGGGTCCCTGGCGCTGTGAGGTAGCGGTGCCATCATGCCACCGTAGTAGGCTGTATCTGGGAAACAAAGGCAAAAGATGTCAATCAGGTCCCGCTATTGAAGAGTGGTAGAGCCAAGAGGAATGCCGAGAAAACTGTCCCCTATCACTCGCCCCCCCCACTCCCTTCCATCTTCATTAATCTTAGGGTTGGAGTTATATTTTCTAATTCTAATGTCCAACTGAGTGTACAGGATAATGATCATACTGGATACAACAGCTTGTATTCAATGTAGTGATCACAAACATTCGCTCATCTTCACCCATTACTCCTCAACACAACCATCAGCGAACAAACTATTTATCTTTTATGTTGTTATCGATTCCTTGCTATGAATAACTGGGCTACCACATTTGCCTACATAATAACACTACCAATGCTTCACCAGTCATTTACTGTCTGTGAAATGCTTCAAGATCTTCTAAGAATGTGACACGCACAACATCAATTCATTTTTCTCTTTTTCAGTTTTCAATCTTTCGGACAAAGGATGGAAAAGCTATCTAGTGAGATGAGGCTAAAGGTATCAGCATACAAGAAATGAATTAACAAAATGTAGTCTTCTGCTGAAATATGAGCGTTTTTCATATCACTCCTCATAACTTTCAAATTTGAAATTTTGAAACGTGAAGCTATTGGAAACGTTTCTCTTTAAATTCCTCATTGCATAAATGTAGCCATTATGTGACTGAGGGAGGCCATTTGGCCCATTGTGCTGGCTGTCCCGAGGAGGAATTCACCTAGTTTCACTACCCCATCTTCTTGATGTTCCAGACTTGAATCTGCTGCACACTATCCAAGTGTTACTTTTCCCTGTTAACAGCCAGGAAGCTAAAAGCTTTAATCCCTACCCTTCCCTCAGTCCTGTGTGTGGACAGTTGAGTTGTGGAGTTGACGAATAAAGGTGTCATTTACAATAGGAAATTACCATCTTGGTATCTCTGGTAGCTGCTAGTTTTTCTACCCTTCAGAATTTTTGTTTCAGTAGGGTGACTCTCATTCTTCGAAACTACAATGAGTTAAATCTCCAACATGCTCAGTCTTTCCTCATAAGACAACCACTTCATCCCAGGAATCAGCCTCATGAACCTGCTCCGAACTGCTTACAAAGAAATGTATATGCCTCCTTAGGTAAGGAGACTTATACTGTCCACAGTACTCTCGGCGTGGTCTCATTAATGCCTTGTACAGTTGTAACAGAATTTCCTTACTTCTGTACTCTATCCCCCTTGCAATAAAGGCCAACATTTCATTTGCCTTCCTAATTATTTGCTGTAGCTGCAAGCTGATTAAAGTATTAGGACTCCTGTACCTCAGCATTCTGTGGTCTCTTTCCGTTGAGACCAGTGGTTCCCAAACTTTTTTCACTAGGCCGCACTTTCGGAATAAAAATTTGCTCACGCCACACCAAATTTTTTTTTTATTAATAAGAAATACATTCAAAAACAAAAAAAACCAACTCCTAGCAGTGCTTGATTCATAACATAGAACACAACTACTTTATAATATGATCATGGGACATCCAGAAAGTATAAAACAATGCTTGTTTAAACCATGTTTAAATGTTTCTTTGATTGTCCTTGAATCTTCCTGCCACACTTGCCATCCTCTCTCGCCGCACCAGTGTGGTGCGCCGCAACCTTTGGGAACCACTGGTTTAGACAGTATTCTCCTTTTCAATTCTTCCTGCCAAAGTACACCAACTCCCAATTTCCCACACTATACTCGAATTGCCAAATATTTGCATACTTACTTAACCTATCTATATCACTTTGCAAAGTCTTTGTATCCTCCTCACAATTTGCGTTCCTACGTATCTGTGCCATCAGCAAATTCAGCTACAATACAAACAAGTCGTTGTAAATGTTTGAAGCTTCAGAACTGATCCCTGTGGAACTTCACTGTTTGCCAACTTGAAAATACTCATTTATCCCAACTCCCTGTTTCTGTTAGTTAGTCAGTTGTCTATCCGTGCTAATATATCACCCCCAACATAAAGAGCTCTAATCTTGTGATGTAATCTTTAATATTGCATCTTACTGAATGCCTTTTGGAAGAGAATTGTTACATTTGTGGTTTTCTGATCAAGGATCAAGGGCTTCATCAAGGAGTCTATGGAGGGAGGCAATGGTGCAGTGGTATGGTCACTGAACTAGTAATGCAGAGACAAGGGATAATGCGCTGGGGACCCAGGTTCGAATCCCACCATAGCAGATGGTGAAATTTGAATCCAAAATAGTGCTGCCTCACAGTGCCAGGGTCCCGGGTTCAATTCCAGCCTCGGGTCAACGTCTGTGTGGAGTTTGCACATTCTCCCTGTATCTGCGTGGGTTTCCTCCATATGCTCCGGTTTCTTCCCACACTCCAAAGGTGTGCGGGTTAGGTTGATCGACCATGCTAAATTGCCTCTTAGTGTCAGGGGGAACTAGCAACGTAAAAAATGGGGTTACAGGGTGGGATTGTTGTTGGTGCAGGCTCAATGGGCCAAATTGCCTCCTTCTGCACTGTAGGGATTCTATGAAAGCCTCCAAACCCCACTACCTCATGGTACGTTCTGCTCCAGATCCCCAACAATCTATGAATCAAGATTTTACATTGTTACTCACACGTAGACCCACGCTAGAAACTTTCAACGTGTTGTCCTCAAAAGAAGGGCAGAAAACAATCTATATGGCATAACCATTTTGGGTCCAGTAGCTGTGGAGCACAGCCAATGGCTGACTGACAACTACTTTCTATCCGCAAGGAAATTGTTCTCTGCCAATTAACTTTAATACATGATTAGAGCTTCTCTCACCCAGCTGTATGTGTGGAAGCATCTGCCTTATCAAATCATTACAGAATACTCATAAAAAGTCAGTGACAGTGTAGTTCTGCAACCCTAAAGGAATTGCACATTGCTTGGCTTTGCTACAATCAAATCAAGGATGCAGGCACTTTCACATCAATGCACGGCAGAAACAGCTTTCCATCGACAGTAAAATAAGAGTTTAACGGCAACTTTGTATTTTTAATGTTTCTGGCAACATGTGGACATAAGCCTGGCTGCATTGTCCAAAAGGACTTTTTTCTGAGCAGAGGAATGAGATATGGCGCTGCCAAAAGCAGTTGTTAGCCTCAAAATTCACAGAAAATCATACTTTAATACCATTGAGAAAATTGCAGCTAATCAATAAAATGGAATAAGCCCATTATAAAACTCAGCAAATAATGGAGATGTACAGAGTAAGAAGGCATAGCCTTAAAATTAAAGCTAGCTTGCTCAGATATGATGCCAAAACGTCCTTTTTCCACACAAAATCTGGCTCCCAAAAAAGTTACTTAGTAAATCCAAAAAGAAACAAAATTGAGTCCTGAATTTTCACACAGATGGAGAGCCTTTCCATTGCAACAAACATGGTGTTGGACACCCAAATAGAAAAGTCTCGACCCTGAACCCGGCCCCTGCCACTTATTGCTGGAGGCAGGCATGGGGCCAGGGTGGCATTTGGACATGTGTGTTTCACAGAGGCAACTGCCCATGGAAAACTGCAGATGCCCCCATTCAGCCTGACTTCTGTCACTAGGACTGGGAAGTATGACTTACTTTTTATTCATTCATGGGACATGGGCATCGCTGGCTGGCCAGCATTTATTGCCCATCCCTAGTTGCTCTTGTTCAGAGGGCAGTTGAGAGTCAACCACATTGCTGTAGCTCTGGAGTCATATGTAGGCCAGACCAGGTACGAACAAGATTTCCCTCCCTAAAGTACATTATTGAACCAGATGGGTTTTTCTGACAATCAACAATGGTTTCATGGTCATCAGTAGATTCTTAATTCCAGATTTATTTTTTAATTTAATTCAAATTTCACCATCTGCCGTGGTGGGAGTCGAACCCCGGTCCCCAGAACATTAGCTGAGTTTCCGGATTAATAGTCTAGTGATAAAACGACTAGGCCATCGCCTCCCGGCTTGCAAATTCGGCCAGGTAGAAGCTGGTCTGAACTTTGCCGAGTTCATAGAATCCCTACACTGCAGAAGGAGGCCATTTAGCTCATCGAGTCTGCACTGACTCTCCGACAGAGCATCTTACCCAGGCCCAACCCCTGCCCTATCCCCGCAACCCCACACGTTTACCCTGGTACTCCCCCTAACACTCGGGACACTTCGGGGCAATTTAACATGACCGATCCACCTAACCTACACATCTTTGGACTGTGGAAGGTAACCAGAAGGTAACCAGAAGGTAACCGGAGGAAACCCACGCAGACATGGAGAGAACATGCAGACAGACAGTGCCCAAGCCAGGAATCGAACCCAGGTCCAGAGTGCTGAGAGGCAGCAGTGCTAACCACTGTGCCACCATGCCACCCAATGGCTAGGGTACAATCCTGTTGAAGTGTAGGGACCCCTCTGTAAAACACAGGAAAGTTGCTGCAAAGGGCACAGAAATTGCGAAAACAATTACCAAGCATTTGGCTTTAACCCAAGGACGGTGGGACAATTGATTGGCAAAGCAAAAACTTCTTCCTCCTAAAGACTCAGGTACCCAGGTGTCAGGAACAAGAACATAGAACATAGAACATTACAGCGCAGTACAGGCCCTTCGGCCCTCGATGTTGCGCCGACCAGTGAAACCAATCTAAAGCCCCTCTAATCTACACTATTCCAATATCATCCATATGTTTATCCAATAACCATTTGAATGCTCTTAATGTTGACGAGTCCACTACTGCTGCAGGCAGGGCATTCCACGCCCTTACTACTCTCTGAGTAAAGAACCTACCTCGAACATCTGTCCTATATCTCTCACCCCTCAATTTAAAGCTATGTCCCCTCGTGTTATCCATCACCATCCGAGGAAAAAGGCTCTCACTATTCACCCTATCTAATCCTCTGATCATCTTGTATGCCTCTATTAAGTCACCTCTTAACCTTCTTCTCTCTAACGAAAACAACCTCAAGCCCCTCAGCCTTTCCTCATACGATTTTCCTACCATACCAGGCAACATCCTGGTAAATCTCCTCTGCACCCTTTCCAACACTTCCACATCCTTCCTATAATGCGGCGACCTGAACTGTACGCAATACTCCAAGTGCGGCCGCACCAGAGTTTTGTACAGTTGCAACATGACCTCCTGGCTCCGAAACTCAATCCCTCTCCCAATAAAAGCTAACACACCGTACGCCTTCTTAACAACCCTATCAACCTGGGTGCCAACTTTCAGGGATCTATGCACATGGACACCCAGATCCCTCTGTTCATCCACACTACCAAGTATCTTACCATTAGCCCAGTACTCTGTATTCCTGTTACTCCTTCCAAAGTGAATCACTTCGCACTTTTCCGCATTAAACTCCATTTGCCACCTCTCAGCCCAGCTCTGCAGCTTATCTATGTCCACTTCCCTCCGCACTGTCTACAACAAGAAAGTGCCAGTGAAGGGAGCATTGCGTATTGTGCCAAAGAAGAAACAACATGGGCTTGTCACTTTCACACAATGGTGCCATAAAGGAAATTTAACCTGACCAGCTTGATGCCAGTGCGAGGGCATAAGGGCACAGGGTAGAGGCAGCATCTTTCACAGCAGGAAAGAGGAGGACGATGACGACAAGCATGGTGCAGCACGGTGGCACAGTGGTTAGCACTGCTGCCTCACAGCACCAGAGACCCGGGTTCAATTCCCATTTGGGGCACTGTGTGAACAGAGTCTGCATGTTCTCCCCGTGTCCGCGTATGTTTCCTCCCATAGTCCAAAGATGTGCAGGTTAAGATAATTGGCCATAGTAAATTGCCTCTTAGTGTCAGGGGGATTATCAGGGCAAATAGGTGAGTTGCGGGAAGAGGGTCCAGTGGGATTGTTGTCAGTGCAGACTTGATGGGCCAAATGGTCTCTTTCTGCACTGTGGGGACTTTATGTTTCTATGAACCAGGTTTCAACCTCTGGGAAGACTGTACCAACCTCAGAGATTATACCTTAAAATGAGGGAAAACCAATGCTAGAGACAGCTGAGGTTAAGCCAACAAATTGTCACCGACAAATGTGGCCACATTATGAACCACAGTCTGTCCATCATCACACCCTGACGCTGGCTGTACAGGGTTGCTGTGACTCTCAATGTTTATGCATCAGGCTTTTTCCAGGGTGCAGTAGCAGACTTGTCTGGAATCTCCCAGTCAGCAGCATCAAGGCAATAACTGGTGCCAGGATTTCTTGTGTGGGGGAGAGCACATTCATTCCCCCATTGCACTGGCATCTCAGACACAGAGATCCACAGCTTTTCACACTCAGGTACAGGGGGTAAATGATTGCACCCTTGGCACCATAAAGACACCAAATCAGCACATGGACACCTTCATCAATCAAAAGTCCTTCCACTCATTCAATGTCATAGAATCCTTACTGTGCAGAAGAGACCATTCAGCCCATCAAGTATACACCAACTGTCTGACAGAGTATCTTACCCAGACCCTCACCCCTGCCCCATCCCTGCAACCCCACGTATTTATCATGGCTAATCCATCTATCTACACATCGTTAAACACTAAGGGGCCGATTTTACCAAATCGGGACTAAGTGCCGGGTCCGGTCGTCAAACGGATCCGTGCCCGGCAGCCGCGCTCCAGCGCGCCCATGCACCTTTTTTCGGCGCCGATCTATTGGGCGGGGCTTAGCGCTGTTGGAGCGGCCAGAGCTCCAACTGCGCATGTACAGTTCAGAACAGACCGCAGGCAGCGCGCCCGGAAGCGAAAGGTAAAGCAGAGAGGATGAAAGGAATTCCTTTTGGAGGATAATGTCCACGTTATAATCACAGGAACTAAAAACCTGACAGTCCAAAATCTGGGATAATATTACAGGACAGGGATGGGGGGATATACATTTTGAAATATCCCAGATTTTGGACTGTCAGGTTTTTAGTTCCTGTGATTTGGACATTATCCTCCAAAGGGAATTCCTTTCATCCTCTCTGCTGTCTGTGCTGCTTTACCTTTCCCTGGGAGGGGGGGCAGGGATGGAGAAGGGGAGTGACGTGTCTGCCCCGGGGAGGGGTGGGGGGGGGGATCCCTTCTCCGATCCCTCCTCCGGTGGGGAGGAGGGATAAGCCGCAGACTGGCAGCGCCCCCACCCCCCCCACCCCCAAGGGCAGACACGTCACTCCCTTTCTCCATCCCCCCCGCCCCCCCCCCAAAGACAGAGCAAGGCCAGGAACGTGCAGGAGGCTGTCGACGGACTGCAGATCGGAAGGATGGTGGAGGGAGACCAGCGATCAAGCTAGGTCGGGGGTGTGCCTTCCAGGGGGGTCCGATCGCTGGGGGTGGGCTGCCGGGATGGTTTGTGGGGGTGGTCCGCGAAGGATGGTCGGGGGGGATTGGCTTCGGCGGTTCCCCTGTTGAATTGGTGCCCCATTCGGACTTTTATTTAGCAGGTCGTTTAATGCGCGGACGCAAAATGGGCCGCAACCTGGTAAAGTCGGATTCGTCGGTAAAGTTGGGCGCGAGCTTCATTAAGTCATTTAAATGCATGCAAATGCATTTAAATCGCCGTGCCGGCCGATTCGGGCGCGCGCCAGACCCGCGCCCAGATCAGGGCTCGGTAAAGACGCGATCTGCCATGAGTCGGGTGCAGATCGCGTTTTAGGCCCAATGCCCAACTTTACTGTGATTTCGCGCCCGAAAACGGGCACCCAGAGGAAACCCATGCAGACACTTGGAGAATGTGCAAACTCCATACAGACAGCAGCATCAATTATGAACTCTGTGTCATTGTGTGTGTGGTGTTCCTGTATTATATAAAGAAGTTATTTATTCATCTTGATAATGTCGCTTGGTCCTTTGATGCCTTGGTTGAGTGTTTGAGTGACTCTATAAATTGTTTGGCCAATCTGTTTATAAATGAATGGTATGGAGCCGACTTGATGTGTTGTATACCATTTCCTTTCAAGTAGATTTAGAATTCCTTGGAATTGAACTGTGTCCCATTGTCACTTTCCAGTCTACCAAATTCAGCAAACATTTAATCCAGCCTCTCAATATTTTGTTCAGCTGTCATGGATTTCACGATCACTACTTCTAGCCATTTTGAATGTGCATCAACAATTCCCAAAAACACGTGTCCCTCTATTGGACCAGCGTAATCTATGTGTATTTGTTGCCATGACAGTTTTGGTCATTTTCAAGGATGAAAGGATTGTGGAGGTGGAAGGTTTCTTAGTTTTGTACAAGACTGACATCCCACTCTCTCTTTGACTTGGGTATCTAACCCTGGCGACCAAAAACAACTGTACTAGTTCCTTAATTCTCACCACACCCACATGTCCCTCATGTAGGCACGGAAGAATAATCACTCAGATTCCACATAATAAAGCTTCACTCTGGACACTCAACTCAAGCCTTCTTGTGATGTAATGCTTGAATTCTGGATTTTTATGATGCATTTCTGTCATTGTTCCTTTTGGGACCAACACTATAACCTTCACTGGATAATTTCTTGTGTCTTTCTGCACTTGAGATGAAGTCACTGGTACATTACCCACTTGTGAGGAATATAGAATGTTGATGACATTTTCTTCAGGTTCTTACTTGATTTGTAACAGCAATCTTGACAAAGCATCAGCATTTGTTGCTCTGACTGACGATATTTAATATTGTAGACATGTGCCGACAATATCAAAGATCATCTCTGTAACCTACTTGGTGCTAAAGAAGACATACCGTTATTCAGCCTGAAGATTGCCATCAAGGATCAATGATCTGTCAACAGTGTAAAATGACACCCATAAAGCTATTGATGAAATTTTCTTACTCCAGATATAATACCCAAAGCTTCTTTTTCCAGCTGAGCATAATTTGTTTCTGCATTAGTGAGAGTTTGTGAAGCAAAAGCTATCTGTCTCTCTTCTCCCGATGTACGAGAGGACCACAGCCCATTTTTTAATACGCATCCTAGTAGCCCACTCCATGCCTCCGCACTATTTCCAGGGTCATCGCCACGCATGCCATCACACCCCAACCCTGTCACAACCCCCATCCCGGACCAAAATTCAGAAATTCTGGGACACTTTTATAGAAGTTGGATTCACCCAGCTGAGAATTCTCCCAGCTCTACGATCCCGGCACGGGAGTGAAAAGTTCACGTTTTGTTAGTTAAGTGTATTAAATGTTGCAGGTTAAAACAGGTAGAAGGATCAAAGATAAAAGCAAATTACTACAGATGCAGGAGTCGGAACTGCTAAGGTTTTCCAGCATTTTCTGTTTTAATTTTAGGAGGATTAAAGATCCTGATTGGATAGCAGAGGCTCAAGGGGCTGAATGGCCTTTTACTGTTCCTATTTTCCTATAGTCCTCAATCCCCTCCAAATCCATCGTCTATTTTGGTTTGCATTAATATAAGAGAATAAACATTTCTCTATATATCCATGTGTCATGGTTTTACCTATAAATCTAGACAATAATCAACTTACCTCGCAGTAAAATTAATTGGTAAAGTAATAGTAAATAAACATTTATGTGCTGTGTTAACAACCAGCAAGACTGATCGGATCCTCTTGCCAGCTGCTACTCCTCTGAAGTGCTATTAATTTTATTCTTGACTGTCAAGTAATTTATTTAAGTCAAAGATGTGCTTTCATTAGCGGTGCACCACGTCACATTACGTTCCGAAATGGAGGTAAGATTTATGATCAGTTTGTTCTGCTGTCTTTTATGAGAAAAATAAATTGGTTCTGCTGTGGCCAAGATCTGCGCACTAAATGTTCAGATAATTTACTATACTCAGAAAGATCACTGTGTTACAATAACGTTTTATTGTCAATCATAATGCAAGAGATTAGAATAAATGTCTCCCTCGCTTGCAGTAAATTTAAACTATTGTCTTGTTAGCCTTGTACGAATAAATCACGTAATCAATTCTATGGTTATCCATTGCTCACAACTCTTACAAGGGTGTTGCTTGTTAACCTTTTATTCTGAAATTGTAGATTATTTGATGGTGAACAAAATTTAAACAGCATTTTAAATCTAATTGTGTAATAGAAGACTAATCGGTTGCAAACTCAAACTTAAAACAATGCTACACCAGAAATGTTGGGCAGAATTCTCCCAAAAAAATTCTAAGTGTTGAATTTGTGGGAAAACTGGAGTAATTCACGCTGTTTTTTTCAGTGGGAGTTCACACTAGAATCTCCCACACTCTGTACAATGCAGAGGCCATCAGTGTAAATCTCATTAGATTTCGGGAGGGCAGGGGGTGCTATTCTTGCCCAGGAGGCTGAAACCAGCGGATCTCAGCGTATGCACAGTGACCCAGAACTGTCAGCTTCCAATTCGCTGGCCAGCCCAGGACCCCCACAGTGCTGCCCCCCCAACACCCCCCCCCTGCCCCCCCTGCCCCCCCCCCCCCCCCGCCCCACAGCCCGATTGTGCCCCCTACCCCGACCATTCCCGGGCTAGTGCCGACCCCCCCCCCCCCCCCCCCCCGCCCCCCGCCCCCATCCCGGACAGCCTTGATCTCCAGACCCCCCCAACATTAACCACCCCCCCAGCAGTACCAATCCCCCTAGCAGCAGGCTGACACTCACCCACATGCAGACTCACCCTGGAAGACCCCACCCTCAGCAGACACACCCCGGGCCGGCCCAATTGCTGGCTTCCCTCCTGTCCCCATCGATCCCAATGGCAGAGTGACAGTAGGACTCCCTCCACCCCCACTGTTTGCCCCCTAGGCCCCACCCCCACAGGCCCCGCCCCATATTCCCCACTCCCTGGCCACTGCGCCCTGCCCGGTGGGGCACCCCAACACTGATCAACCCCCTGGAGGGGCCCCGATTGACCCCCCCTACACTCCAGCGGGGTCGGGCTGCCAGCTCCCTGAAAGTGGGGAGCACTCTGAACCCCGCTGGAGTGAAATACCCTGGCGGGTTGGGAGAGGCTAGCGGACCCGGAAAATTCAGTTCCGGGCCCGCTAATTACATGAAAAATAGATTCAAATAAGACTTGAATCAGTTACCTGCTCTTCCCTTTGGTTTTCAGCGTGGATCTGATGGCACCAGAAATCCGGCACTGGGAGATGCGCGCGCGACGGGAACTCATGCGCGAATCCTGCGCATGCTGGGCCGTGAGATTCTCCCACCCTGCTGCGCAAGAAAATTAACGCAGCGGGGTGGGAGAATCACCCCCTTTCACCCAGCACAGGCTGAGACGAGAAAATTCAGCCCAATTACTGCTTCTGAGAATCGAATCTCTCCAAATATCAGTGTGTATTTGGTTTAGAATTTGACTAACTGTGATATTGTTGGCTTTGGAAGAGATCAACCTTGTTATATCTGCCTAGCACTTGTATTTTGACAGCGCTGAGGCCTGTGGAGCCCTATAAACATGTGCACAAATCTCAATCAATTCAATGCAATATGAACACAGGGTGAGCAATAGCCACTGCCGACCTGGTCAGCTTTTCATGGTCGGAAGAAGGATTGAATGGAATGAAAAGGAATATTTTGCAATGGAAAAGAAGTAATACCTATCAACGTCACACAGTTTAGAAAAGACAGGATATATCATTATCTGTAAATTAATAATTTGAATATTTTGAATGAAGTAAAAGCACTGCAGGTAATTCCCAGAAGCAAGAACACAGTTCAGACCAGTATTCTTATTTTCCACTTTTTACTGGTGTTCTATTTTGAAGTATCCAATACCAGTTCAGATCAGTATTCTTATTTTCCCATTTTTTCCTTCTGGGTAGGTGACCGTGATTTTAGTTTTTATTTATTCAATCATGCCATGTGGGTGTCGCTGGCTGCGCCAGCATTTATTGCCCATCCCTAATTGCCCTTGAAACTGAGTGGCATGCTCGGCCAATTCAGAAGGCAGCTGAGAGTCAACCCAACCACATTGCTGTGGCTCTGGAGTCACATGTAGGCCAGACCGGGTAAAAATGGCAGATTTCCTTCCCTAAAGGGCATTAGTGAACCAGATGGGTTTTTCCGACAATCGACAATGGTTTCATGGTCATCAGTAGATTTTTAATTCCAGATGTTTAAAATTAAATTCAAATTCCACTATCTGCCGTGGCGGGATTTGAACCCGGGTCCCCAGAACATTAGCTGAGTTTCTGGATTAACAGTCTAGCGATAATACCACAAGGCCATCACCTCTGTTAAAATACTTTTTCTTTCCTCCTGCACCGCGAAACAAAAGATAATGAAAAGTATGCATCAAGATCTTCAAAAAGATCACTTTGCCATCTACTGGCTCACAGGACTAAGTTGTTCCAAATTAATGTTCAGGGTTATTATTTATTTAGCTATCATTTAATTTGCAGAATAATTTGATTACAACGATCCATTTGGTTTTTATTAAAAATGTTTCCCAAAAGCGAAAGAGAGAAATTACTTGTGACAAAAGAATATGCACATCTCATTGAAACGGGCTTTTCAAAGGGCATTAGGAAAACAACTACTTCTTTCAACAAAAACTTAAGACACAGCTGATTAAAATATTCAGTATACGGCCCGCAAAAACAAGTGTTGGGAAATATTCCAACCCTGATACAATAGATGAGATTGGGCAGAATTGTTACAATAATTTCATTCTATACTAACCTTCTACGTGAACCCAACTGCCAAATTAATCAGTAGATTCAGTTATAAGTGTGATGGTGAATCACATTAAGTTGTTCTTTGATGTGGCAGATGGTATTTCCATTGTCATGATAATCAGTACTAAATAATGTATAAAAAGGAAAGCTGTTGTGCTTATTGCCACCATACTTGTAGACTAATATATGTGCATCTTTTAATTATTCACATGCTGCTATGGCAACTTTCAGTATTACTGGGAGGGATTGGAAAGGATGGTCACAAACTTTTAAACTTGTCCTAAACTTTATCCCACATCAAACGGAAAGCAAAACCAAGAACACTTTTGCATAAGGTGTTTGGCTCTGGGATATATTAAGATATTCGGAACAAGATTAACTGGTTTAACGTTACCTCAAAGTGACAGCTAACTTCCGCAAGACACAGGTTTTATTTTCATAAGTTTGGGCGGGATTTTACGGCCTCGTTCATCCTGAAAACGTAAAATCCTGCCCGAGGTCAACGGACCTTTCCATGGTCCGCTCTCGCCCGCTCTGATTCCCGTGGCGGGCGCAATGGTTTGTTACAATTTGGCCCTCTGGTTATTCTTTTTTTAGACTCTTGTTTAATGCAAAAGTTAGCTGGTGTAGTGAAGCACCATACTTCATTTGAATCAAAACCCGAGCTTACGTGCAGAATACACGAGATAGTGTTGCCAAGGGTGAGCAATGATCCTCTTCTTGCTGTTGTAGTTTACACAGCGAATCATACATCTGCTCCAGATCTGGCAGACCCAGTGAAAAATAATAATCCACTCCAATGTACAAATGCGCAATCTCGTAAAATAAGAATGTAAAGCAGCAAGAATGAATCAACAAATAAAATTAACTTGACATTACCTGTTCCAAAATAATTAAAGTTCCAAGCACTAATTCACTTTAATAACTTGTGACATAAACGTACATATGAAATGGAGTTTCTATTCGATACAGACCCATAGCGTAGCACATTAAAACAAGTGGATAATCACCTGGCTTTTGTGTCTCATTTTGCTTTAATATCTAAGCTAGAAAGGCAAAAAGCAAGATGTTATTGGATGAGAAGTTCATTTGCGTAGCATCACTTCTAACGCTCCACTGATATTATTGAACAATGTCATAAAGGCTGCATGGCTCGTGGTACTGTCTGCACCTGGGGAATTGAGGTAAGTTTGCATAGCGTCACCAGAAACAGCATTATGCATTTTGTTTCCCCCTCTGTGCCGTATTTTACAGTCTCCTGTGGACAGTTTGGCAGGCAAAGGGCTGGTAAAATTCTGTGGCTGTCTTTCCTGTTGCCAACCCAATGCATTCCCATCCTGACCACAATTTAACAGGCGGAGGACAAGACGTCGGGCAGCTTGCCCATCCTCACAAATAATGGCCACTCGAGGGCCACGTCCCACCTGGCTGCAATGTTTCAGCCGGTGCAACACTTGAGGTGAAAGCAAGGAAACAATTCTGATTTATTACAAAGTGAAATTTATTATCCTCGGTCTCATAAAGGCCACGGTACAAATCTTGCTTTCAGCTGCTTTTGATCTTAACTTTCACGTAGAATACTCATTCAAGATATTATAGACAACATTTGATAGTGTAACACACTGAATGAGCAAAGGGACCAACTTCTGACCACTGGCAGCACCTCAGATATAGCCGGTGTTTTACCAGGTACATTCGTGGATGGAAAAACCATGAGCAATAGGCCGACAATTTGGCAGTCAGCCCCTTGAAGTATCAAGGCCTCATCCTCCATCTGTTAAATCGTGGTGGGAGGATGCCAATGATGGGCGTGAAGGCCGGGAAGTTAGCCTGCTTGGGCCTCAGATGGGAAGTGGGAATCCCTTCTTCATATGCCTTCAAGGATCTTTCCCCTGAGTATCTCCTCTCCCTCCTCTACCTGTCAACTACTCCCCCTCCCCCCATGGCCTGTGCATCCCAGCCCCAACCCCTCTTGCCCCTGTCTTCTCCCTGGGTTCTCCTCTCTTGGCCTTGCCAGAACTGTCTTCAAGCTCCAGGTTCTTCTTCACTGTGACTGGAACAATCTAAGCAGTGGCCACTGCTCCTGGTGGCTCTGCTAGGGAGAGGGATTCGGAGGCCAATCAATCCCAGCTCTTAAGAGGTGGGAAGTCATGGCTTTCTCCGCTGGGAACATAACTCTCATCCAGAACCGTTTAATGTCCCTCTGAGCATTCACTCGCTAGAGGACAGCTCACCGGAGCAGGTTTTTGATTGGCAGAACAGAAAACCCCACCAGTCATGAAATCCTGTCCATTAATTCCAAATACTTAGAGCAGACATGAACACAACAAATCCATAAAATAACTTCCACAAATAACAATGAACCCAATAAGATTTGTCCAGATTGGATCCAAATTTAAGTTCCCTTAAAAGAAAACGATTGTTTACTGAAGTCTCATACCAAATATTGCAAGACTTTCCACTGCATCCGTGACACACAGAAGAAAAGCTAGTGTCAGTCTCATTCAGCGAATTCTGCATTGCTGTTTAAGCCTAGATACCAATTCACAAAACAGAATGATAACCTATTAGAAGTATTATAACTTGACCCAAACAGATTTTCTGACAGAATCAGTAACGTTAATGGTTGCAATACGGGGTCTCACTACTAATTTGCATAAAAAGGGAAAATATGAAATATTCTGGAGATTTGAACCTAGACAGACTCTTGTGTCTCAGTCTTAAACAATGCGGTTAGTACTTTCCAAGGCTGTGTTCCACTGGTTGGCCTTGGATACAGCAGGGAGCTGATTGCCAAACTATCCGTCTATTGCTCATGGTTTTTCCATCCATGAATGTGCCTGGTAAAATGCCGGCTATATCTGAGGTGCTGCCAGAGGTCAGAAAGTTTTTGAAAGTTCCTCTCTTTGAACATTCAGTTTGTAACTTGAATGAGTATTCCACGTAAAAGTTAAGATCAAAAGCAGCTGAAAGCAAGCTTTGTACAGCTGTCCTTTGAGACTGGGGATAATAAATCTCACTTTGTAACATATCAGAATTGTTTCCTCGATTTCACCCAAAGTGTTGCACATTTTCCCCCAGACATCTAAAATACCAGATTTTCCAGCTTCTTCTGTTTTGGATTGATGGCCAAATTCCGCACACATGAGGACGGCCCCAACCAGGATCTTGGGTTCATGTCACTCTACATGTAACCTCCACCATTTGACCTGGGCTTGCAAAATCCTACTAACTATCCTGGCTTGACACAATTCACACCTCTTTAACCAGTGATCATCCCTCTCTCCACTCACACTGTATGTACCTGTAAAGACTTGACTACCTGTAAAGACTTGCACTCCAACCATTATCTTGCAGTTGTGTCTTTGCCTATATATGCCATGTTTGTGAACTCAACTCTCCACTTATCTGATGAAGGAGCAGCTCCGAAAGATCGTGTTTCCAAATAAAGCTGTTGGACTTTAACCTGGTGTTGTGAGACTTCTTGTGAGACCCACCCCAGTCCAACACTGGCATCTCCACATCATGTTTTGGATCTAAAATACTATTTTATCCTGATTAATTTTTGATTATTGTGGAAGACAGGTCTTCCATGTATCTGAATAGAATTTGACACTTGCCTCTGCTATTGATGAATTAATTTAAGTGGATTAATTTTCTAGTTGTCATGAGTGCAGGTTGTTGGGGTGGGATTTTTGGGGGCCTATTAGGCACAGGTGCAAATTCCATAATAGATGCAAAATATCGCGAGAGGCCAAAAACGGGATTTGCGGCGGTAAGATTTAAGAACGCAATCTTTCCTGGGCCTCCTCCCCAATGATATGCTCAGGTTCACACCCAGGAAGGGGGAAAACCTGATTTGCGTCACTTTGAATGCATTATAATGCACTCAGCGAGGTTAAAGTTGTATCTCCAGACCTGATTGAATCTTCCCAACCACCCATTTTTAAAAAGCAGTTGTAATTTATGCTCGTGTGAGGGAGGAAGGGGGTGAGCACTGATGTCTCCACTGGGCACCAGAGAGTCCAAGAGGACAGAAGGGCGGGATTCATGGCTGTAGGCAGTGGGGTTTGGTGGCTTCCAGAATGGGGATTGTGGCTGGAGTGAAGCCCGCTAACCGTGTTGTTTAAAAAGTTCTTAGAGCGCCGAGTCAGTCTGCTGATTGTGGCTATTTGTGGTTGGACGGCTGTGGGTGTGGGGCACATGAGGTGGGGGAAAGGGTGTGATGAGAGCGAAGGAGATGCCTAACGGGTTGGGTGGATGAGACCCCAAAAGAGATCGAGTTCACCCATGTCACCCTATACATCCCTTGGCATCAGGAAATCCCGTTTATCAACAGGGAGGGGTACCACCCCCTTAATGTCCAACTGGTTTGTGACCACCATAGAACCATAGAACATAGAACATTACAGCGCAGTACAGGCCCTTCGGCCCTCGATGTTGCGCCGACCAGTGGTACCAATCTAAAGCCCCTTTAATCTACACTATTCCAATATCATCCATATGTTTATCCTACAGTACAGAAACCATTCAGCCCATCAGTCTGCAGTGACTTTCTGAAAGAGCAGCCCACCTTGGTGTCTTGATGGCTTGCCCCAGGTTTTCCACTTCGGATGCTACCTTACAGTGGTGGCGTGGGTGCCACACATCACCAGCAACATCTCCTGTGACAGAAGGCTTTGGAACTCCTTCACTTGGTCTTGCAGTCACAAGAATGTCGCTCACAACGCCTCCTGGAATTCCCTGCTCTGCCTTTGCATCTCAAGAAACGAACGTGTCCAGAGGCACTGCACCTGGCTGGGAGAAGTTGTGTCCTGGGATCCCACAGACCTCCATCCGACTGGGACATTCCTGCCTCCACATTCCTGCTTCCAATGTGATTCAGAAGCAGTGTGGTGCAAGCAGATAGTGACCCAGAAGTCTGCTTGTTAAGTTTGCCCACTGAGGTGTGTGTCTCTGCACTGGTGGAGGTTGCGGGTGAGAACTGTGATGCTTCATCAATGTCCTCCTCCAATATATCCTCCGAGTTGCTCCAAGGGTGCGCTGTGGGATAATGGCGTTGTATGTGCCTGGCTCTTTCATTGATGTCCCTGCAAGGTAAGGACATGATATCAGTCCATGACCAGGTCAATGGTCCTGGATACACAGAACTCATTTGAGTTTGGTCATCTGGATGAATATGTAGTCGCTCCTCACTTTTCTCTTGCAGGCTCACCTCGCTCTCAGCACAGGCCCGCTCCTGCTCCTCCCCTGCGATCTCCGTAGCCCTCTCCCCGAATGGAGTCAGGGCCCTTCACCGCCTATTTTCTCTCTCAGTGTGGTTGTGGGCTGGCTTCCTCTGCAGGGACACAATGGGGATAATGTGAGCTGGATGCCTGGTGGGTCAGATATCGAAGACAACTGGCATGTGTGGGCACTACACCAATGCAGGGAGGGGTTATGATAGGGAGTGCCAGGTATTTGAAGATGATGCTGGGAGGTGGGGTGCTGGAGAACTGCGAGGTGGCAGCTTGTGGGTTCCAGCTGACATTCCAGCTGACATAGGGTGGCACGGTGGCACAGTGGCTAGCACTGCTGCCTCACAGCGCCTGGGACCTGGGCTCAATTCCCAGCTCAGGTGATTGTTTGTGTGGAGTTTGCACATTCTCCCCATGTCTGCGTGGGTTTCCTCCGGGTGCTCCGGTTTCCTCCCACAGTCCAAAGATGTGCGGGCTAGGTTGATTGGCCATGCTAAATTGCCACTTAGCAAATATGTGGGACTACGGGGATAGGAGCTGGGTGGTATTGTGGTCGGTGCAGACTCGATTGGCTGAATGGCCTTCTACTGCAATGTAGGGATTCTATGATTCAGGAAGGGATACTGAAGGTTGGAATGCAGAGAGGAGGCTGGGAGCACTTACCCTTGCTGATCGCAGTAAGTCATTCTTCTTTTTCCTTCATTCCACACCTGTCCTCCTGGTTAGGCTGCTGGCACTGACCAGTGCTGCCACCGTCTCCCACAAGGGATTCATGATGTTGCTGGAGGGTCTCTGGCTAGCCCAAGGATGTAAGTAGCCCACCTCTCCTCCACGGCATCCTGCAAATGGCTGAAGGTTCCATCCAGAAACTGAGGAGTTGGTTTGCTCACTGCCATCGTCCCGGCTTGAATGAGAGTGAGTGCTGTGGGGCTGTTTAAACACTGTGATGAGATGACCCGGAGGTGGGCGAATAAGACACTTTGCACTTCAGGTGCAGCATTTTCCACGTGGGGGAAAAAATAATTTTCTAAATGCCTGAAGCTTTTGATCTGGATTGTGTCGCCGGGGATGGCAGGAATTGCACCAATATTCTTGCCACTTTTATTTAGGTTTAAGGTACAACAATATCATTTATAAGTGCCTGGTAAAGTTGGAACTGTTATCTTGAGGATGCAATATGTTCCTCCGCAGTATTAGGTTATAAAGATCCATTGGCATCAGTCATTAAGCACTGACAAGTTGCGTTAGTAGCCTAAGAAATATTTAACCTTCCTCTTCTCAAAAATATGCCCAAAGTCCTCTCATCAATTCATTTCCAAAAGGACCTAAACGAAATGAAATACACTATTTGGCAATTCGAGTGTCTGGACTGCTGGGAGAGCAGCGGGATGAAGGTGAGTGCAATCCCTATAATACGATTTGTAATCTCACTCGCATGTGAACAGAAGTTAGGCTCTTTTCCCAATGGAAAGAGACTATTCCTTCATCTGCACTCAAAACATTGGCATTATTAGAGATTGGAGAATGATAGGGAAAAAAGGGATCCTTCTTGGGTGCCAATTTGATTTTAATGACGTCTTAAAGGCTGTTAATTCCAACATATTGAGGTAAAATCATGAAAATCTTCTGAGTACATTTAATAGTCTGGATTGATTGAATTATTACAGGATTGGTTAGAGAAGATAACATTCCCTGAAGGAAATTCCCACTATTCCGTCAACCACCATGCTGCCACCCCCCCCCCGTTCCCCGCCGCCCCCTACCTCACCCCAAAACACACACAATTTTTCATTCACGTTTAATGGACAGAAATTCGAGCAATATCCTCCCCACACAACTTTGTGTTCTTTATATCCAATGATTGAATGCTCTAAGTTACAGGATCAGGAAAATCAAGGTCAAAGAGTGAATGTTGACACATTTTTATTGGCTTACATGGTGATGTAACAGATGCTTTAATCTTCTCTTTATTACTTTCAAACCGGAACACAAAGAAGACTGCATGTTGTCTCATGAAGAGGTCCAGAGGCTTAATCTGTTACAAATAACTGTTTATTAATAATACACAATTATATACATGGAGCACCACGGTGGCACAGTGGTTAGCACTGCTGCCTCACAGTGCTAGGGTCCTGGCTTCGATTCCTGGCTTGGGTCACTGTGTAGAGAACTGTGCAGAGTCTGCACATTCTCCCTCTGTCTACATCGGTTTGCTCTGGGTGCTCTGGTTTCCTCCCACAATCCAAAAGATGTGCTAGTTAAGTGCATTGGCCATGCTAAATTCTCCCTCAGTGTACCCAAACAGGCACATGAGTGTGGCATCTAGGGGATTTTCACAGTAACATCAATGCAGTGTTAATGTAAGTTTACCTGTGATACCAATAAATAAACTTTAGAGACAGGACATAGTCCTGACTAGGTACTATCTCCAAGCCGACTTCTACCAGACTCACTCCTCCTTCTACTATGCCCATGTGACTCTCTGCATCACAATATTTATTTCCCCAGCAACACATTAACCCAATTATCCTTTATAGTTCCGAACATTCCAATAATACAGATTGCACATTCCCCCACAAATCAGGTGCAGTATTATGTCCAGTGTCAAATATTGTATTCCAAGTATGCTGGACCCAATCACTGCAGGCTTATGTTAATTAGTACAGCTGAACAATAAAGTGTGTCGCACCATCTTGGAATCCAGGTACGCAAAACTTCCATTTTACCCTAAGATGTTGGCAAGCATACATTTTGTTGGCATCACACTTAGTACAACATCTTTTTGGCTTTGGAAAGTATGTGTACAAATTTGGAAGCAGGGCACTGAGAAAGATTTCATAGGCCTAACAAGTTAAATTAACATTATTAACAACATTTACTTTTAATCAGTCTAGAAAATTGAATAATTTAATATTATGACACATAGCTTTATTAAAAGCTGCGCGAGACATCCTGGTTTCTCACATTTGTACTGAAATGCTTTACTAAAGACCTTAGAACTGTTGGCATCTCAAGGGCCTAATTCCTTTTCAATGTAATCAGGTATAATATCCTTCAGCAAAAAGTTATCATTGAAAATTTATGAGCCTGGTGCAATATTTTAGAAGTCTAACAACACCAGGTTAAAGTCCAACAGGTTTATTTGGTAGCAAAAGCCACTAGCTTTCGGAATAGACTGTCCCTTCGTCAGGTGGGTGGAAGTTACCCCAGTCCAACGCCGGCATCTCCACATCAGCAATATTTTACAACATTATTACGAACATGAACATAACTTCAATCTTTGTTGTTAGTTTATGTAAAGTATTGCTGAATTAATTTCTAATGATAATCACAAACCATATGTCATGTGGAACACTAAGCAGCAATATGAAGGGCTGGAGTTTACCAGTTCCCTATACACAGACTAGAAGGCAGATAAAATGGCAATGGAAGGCATTGGAAGGGAGACTGGCATATTTCCAATGTCACCCGATATTACAAGCGGTACGAAACTCCGCAGTATGGCCACACCCACAGAGCAGCCGAATATGCTAATTTAGTGTTCAATTAAAGCCAGTTCATCCCCTCCCATCACATTTTACCAGCATTGGGATATGCCATCAATGCATGGGGAGACTGCCAGGTAAATGAACGGTATGTTTTTGTTGGTAACAGCTTGCAAGAAACAATACTTTTCACTGTATCCCAATACATGTGACAATAATAAATCAAACAATTTTTTTTATTCATTCGTTGGACATGGGCGTTGCTGGCCGGCCAGCATTTATTGCCTATCCCTAGTTCCCCTCGAGAAGGTGATGGTGACCTGCCTTCTTGAAACACTGCTGTGCTGTGGGTTGACCCACAATGCCATTAGGGAGGGAATTCCAGAATTCTGACCCAGCGACTGCGTTGGAACGGCGATATATTTCCAAGTCAGGATGGTGAGTGGCTTGGAGGGGAACTTGCGAGTGGTGGTGTTCCAATGTATCTGCTGCCCTTGTCCTTCTAGATGGAAGTGGTCGTTGGTTGGAAAGATGCTGTCTAAGGATCTTTGGTGAATTGCTGCAATGCATCTTGTAGATAGCACACACTGCTGCTTCTCAGCATCGATGGTGGAGGGAGTGGATGTTTGTGGATGTGGTGCCAATCAAGCAGGCTGCTTTGTCCTGGGTGGCACCAAGCTTCTTGAGTGTTGTTGGAGCTGCACCCATCGGGCTTATATTGATATTATTTGTTGCACAAAAGAGAAGGCATCAATCACTCAGAAGGGATTGGATAAACACATTGTGGGTTTATTTAGTGTCCTGAAAATGGACACAATGACAGACTGAGAGCTATTCACAAGGTCACCATCTAATCATCGACATGTTAAACTGTTTAAAGAAGACCTTTGAATAGAAGTTATGGTCAAAATTTATGAAGCGTTGGTTTAGCCTCAACAGGATAAGCATTTTCAATTCTGGGCACCACAGTTTAGAAAGGTCTTTAGAAAGACCTTTAGTTCTAAGGTCTTTAATTTAGGCAACAGAGAGGGTGCAGAAAAGTATGACAGATATGGTTCCAGGGAAGATGGAAGTCTGATATAGGAATAGAGTGCACAAGTTGGGATATTTCTACTCTGAGCAGGTTAAGAGACGATTTTGTAGAGATGTTCAAAATCATGAGGAGTCTGTACAGAGTGCAGATAGGAAGAAACTGTTCCCATTGGCGGAAGTGTTGCAAACAAAATGACACCAGATAAAGGTGAATGGCAAAGGAACAGAAAGCAATATGAGAAAATATATATTTTATCTGACGAGTGGTTAAGATCTGAAATGCATTGTTTGAGAGTATGAAGAAGGTGAATTAAATCGTGGCTTTCAAAAGGGCACTGGATAATTATCTGATGAGGAAATATTTGCAGATCTCTGGAGAATAGGTGTGAATGTGGGGCTTGCTGACTTGCTCCTGGAGCAGAGTTGGCACAAATACAGCAGGTTACATTGGCTCCTTCTGTAACCATTCTACGATTTCCTATCTCTCACCGCATGGTTTGTACAAATTTGGATCAACTGGAAGATATGTAAACTGCTGGGAGAATTGCGATGAAGGGTTGTCTCACGAAGATCTATGATCCATTTTAATCAGATATATAACTGAGGTTAAACGGGAAAATAAATTCTACTGTTCCTACGACACGAGGAAGACGCCCAACAATTGAGATGTTTGACCCTCTGCCCCCCCGGGAGACCCCAACTGTCTCCAGAACAAAATAATGCTCTGAGCTTCTGAAGTGCCTGGGAAGCTACCAACAGACAACCTGGGGTTGTTTGGACTGATTTCAAAGGTGCTACAGGAATATAATTTGCATTTGATAAGCCAACCTTGCTAGTGAAGTCAGTGGGTATGCAGAGGCTTTTCAATGAGGTGAGACCCTCAACATTACACATAGAGTCAGAGGGGCGCGAATCCCATTTTCCTGCACTTGTTCCATATCTTTGAATGTTACGATATTTCAAGTGCTCATCCAAATATTTTTTAAATGTTGTAAGGTTTCCGGCCTCCACTACCTTCCCAGGCAGTGCATTCCAGATTCCCACCACCTGCTGAGTGAATAAGTTTTTTCTCAAATCCCCTCTGAATCTCCTGCTCCTTATCCTGAAACTCTGCACTCTCATGATTAACCCTCAACCAAGGGGAATAGCTGTTCCCTGTGCACCCTGTCCATAATCTTATACACCTCAATCATGTTCCTCCCTTAGCCTTCTCTTCTCTAAAGAAAACAATCCAAGCCTATGCAGTCTCTCCTTATAGCTCGAATGCTCCATCCCTGGCAACATCCTTGTGAACCTCCTCTGTAACCCCTCTAGTGCTATTACATCCCTTCCAATCCCTGATGACTGATGCTTTATCCATCTCAAAAACAAAGCCAATTCCTGATGCTGGATAAACATTCCTTTGGAATCATTGTGGAGGAAGGAGATACATGACCAAAGACCCCAGCCTTTTGGACAGTTTATTATTACAACCCAGGGCTTCACAGCCAGTCTGTAGTTTTAGCATCCAACTGATAAGCCATAAGGAAGCAGCCTGAGTCCAGGCAGGACCGCTGGCCTATCTTCCCTACTCTGATGTCTGGTCAGTACTTGTAATTCATATTTAAACTACCTGTAACCCTTGCAGAAGACATGTTTTTGGCACAATTGCATTAGATTTTAGAGTTTTGCAAATACAATGAAAAAAATGAAAAAGAAATATAAATTTCCTGAGGACTGCATATCCTGTAAATGTTAGAAAATTGAAGCTTACAGAGTGGAATTGGTCTTTGCCAGCTGTGCAAAAACCACTGTGTGAATTGACAGCAGGTTTGTACATTGTCCTATGTGTTTGTCTACTCAGGGTGGCACAGTGGCGCAGTGGTTAGCACTGCTACTTCACAGCATCAGGGACCCGCGTTCGATTCCCGACTTGGGTCACTGTCTGTGTGGAATTTGTACATTCTCCTCGTGTCTGTGTGGGTTTCCTCCGGGTGCTCCAATTTCCTCCCACAGTCCAAAGATGTGTGGTTTAGGTTGATTGGCCATGCTAAATTGACCCTTAGTGTCGGGGGATAAGCGGGATAAATACAGAGGTTTATAGGGACAGGGCCTGGGTGGGATTGTTGTCGCTGCAGGTTTGATGGGCTGAATGGCCTCCTTCTGCACTGTAGGGATTCTATGATTCTATGATAAATTCAATGGTAACAAAAGTTGAGTGCAGTGTAAAATGTTACTGTTTGACTATGAGAGTGCTTTATGCTACTGACAAAGGTAAATTTCAATCTTCCCCCCAAATAGTTTCCACACAGTTTACACCTTTCATTAATTTTAAATTTGCCACTGCTGAGAAGTGCACTTCTCTGTATTTTAGGTTTAAGCTTTGCATTGACCACAAAATCTTTACCCTTCAGGGCTGGAACTTGGGTTCATGACAATGTTCATGACAGTGTTTCCAAAATCCAGTCCCAAAAAGACACGCTTTAAAATCTTATTTCCATCCGCTGTTTTCCTTAGAAATCCACTCCAGGTTTTCCAACTATCCTTTCAAACAAAGCTTCCACTCCATTTTTAACAAATAATCCAGCACCAGGTTTTCCACTGTTTTAAAATCAAATTTGCTCCATCTTAAATGCTTTTATACAAACTCAGGTACTCAGTCCCCAATAGAATACTGTTGCTTCAAACACTGAAAATAGCAACACCAAGCCTTATGATTGCTTCAGATATGTGGCTTGTCTGTAGCCAACCTCCTCAGTTCTTCCCAATAGACTGTTCCCAAAGGCAGTTCCTCTTTGTTCCTTTAACTCCAGACTTCTTAGAAACTTCTCTTCATTTTTCTAGTTAACTAGCTGTTCTTTAATTTTCCTGCACTTGTTTTCTTAACTATTATTCCAAGATATGGCTTTTCTTCTAGCAAAGAGATGTTCCCTCTCTAGCCTTATATAACCAACTGCTATGAATTCAATTAAAACTACACTCAAAAAAAATTCCTACCCTCAATGTGCCCCGAGTGACTAAGAGTCAACCTTGTATTTAATGCCGTAACCCTCTATGAGCAGATAGAAGCACAGTTAGAACCCTCCCGATGCAAACACCTTTGGCTAGCATGAATCTAAATGTAGGTTTTCCCTTCCTTAAAGAGAAACATGAATTAAACCCACTTAAATCGATAGCTTATATCTAATATTTAACAATACAAATATAGATCAATTAAAACTACCTCTGTTTTCCCCATATATTAAGAAGTTTAATAACACCAGGTTAAAGTCCAACAGGTTTATTTGGTAGCAAAAGCCACAAGCTTTCGGAGCCTTAAGCCCCTTCTTCAGGTGAGTGGGAATTCTGTTCACAAACAGGGCATATAAAGACACAAACTCAATTTACAGAATAATGGTTGGAATGCGAATACTTACAGCTAATCAAGTCTTTAAGATACAAACAATGTGAGTGGAGAGAGCATCAAGACAGGTTAAAGAGATGTGTATTGCCTCCAGACAGGACAGCCAGTGAGACTCTGCAGGTCCAGGCAAGCTGTGGGGATTACAGATAGTGTGACATGAACCCAATATCCCGGTTGAGGCCGTCCTCATGTGTGCAGAACTTGGCTATCAGTTTCTGCTCAGCGACTCTGCGCCATCGTGTGTCGTGAAGGCCGCCTTGGAGAACGCTTACCCGAATATCAGAGGCCGAATGCCCGTGACCGCTGAAGTGCTCCCCAACAGGAAGAGAACAGTCTTGCCTGGTGATTGTCGAGCAGTGTTCATTCATCCATTGTCGCAGCGTCTGCATGGTTTCCCCAATGTACCATGCCTCGGGACATCCTTTTCTGCAGCGCATCAGGTAGATAACGTTGGCCGAATTGCAAGAGTATGTACCATGTACCTGGTGGATGGTGTTCTCACGCGAGATGATGGCATCTGTGTCGATGATCCGGCACGTCTTGCAGAGGTTGCTGTGGCAGGGTTGTGTGATGTCGTGGTCACTGTTCTCCTGAAGGCTGGGTCTGTTTGAGGTTGTGCAGTTGTTTGAAGGCAAGAAGTGGGGGTGTGGGGATGATGTTCGACTTCATCAATGACATGTTGAAGGCTCCAGAGGAGATGCCGTAGCTTCTCTGCTCCGGGGAAGTACTGGACGACGTGTCCCGTGTTTGTCTTCTGAGGAGGTCAGTGCGGTTTTTCGCTGAGGCGCGTCGGAACTGTCGATCGATGAGTCGAGCGCCATATCCTGTTCTTATGAGGGCATCTTTCAGCGTCTGGAGGTGTCTGTTGCGATCCTCCTCATCCGAGCAGATCCTGTGTATATGGAGGGCTTGTCCATAGGGGATGGCTTCTTTAATGTGTTTAAGGTGGAAGCTGGAGAAGTGGAGCATCGTGACGTTATCTGTGGGCTTGCGGTACAGTGAGGTGCTGAGGTGAGCGTCCTTAATGGAGATGCGTGTGTCCAAGAATGCAACCAATTCCGGAGAGTAGTCCATGGTGAGTCTGATGGTGGGATGGAACTTGTTGATGTCATCATAGAGTTGTTTCAGTGATTGTTCACCATGAGTCTAAAGGAAGAAAATGTCATCGATGTATCTAGTGTATAGCATCGGTTGAAGGTCTTGTGCGGTGAAGAAGTCTTGTTCAAACCTGTGCATGAAGATGTTGGCATATTGAGGTGCAAATTTGGTCCCCATGGCTGTTCCGTGTGTCTGGATGAAGAACTGGTTGTTGAAGGTGAACACATTGTGGTCCAGGATGAAGCGGATGAGATGTAAAATTGCATCTGGCATAAAATTGTATCTCCATATATCACAGAGTTGACCACTGAGGCGTAGCCATAGCCTTATAGGATGGAAGGCTGCCACCAGTAATACTTAATGCTGAATTGCTGTGACATTATTGAACTGCCTTTGTAACATTTATTTTGTCAATTAGCCCTACTAATTGTTTGATTTCTCCTTAAGTGCTGCTATAATTCCAAAGTTAGCAAACAATTATTAGTTTATGGTTTTCTTTTCTAACTGCTTTGATAATTGGCAAAACATTCACGTAGCAGTTTATTAAGATCCTGAAGGCCGACTGATAATGCAAATGTCGATATAGAACGAACTGTTTGATGCAAGGCTGGTTAGAGAGCCAAATATGGGCATTAATAACTCCTAGGCATAGACTGAGTAGTGAACCTGAGGTGGGTACTTGACAAGAAGTCAAGGGTTCATTTGGTGCCTTTGATGAATATTCTTGTCAGGATAGTGTTGATCCCAATCTTCTGGCACCAGATAAAATAACCATGGAAGTTGCATTTTCGATGCACAAAATCAACTAGTTCATAAAAATGGGGGGCACAGTGGAATGGCATGGCACTGCTGCCTCACAGCGCCAGGGACCCGGGTTCAATTCCAGCTTTGGGTGACTGCCTGTGTGGAATTATAGAATGATAGAATCCTACAGTGCAGAAGGAGGCCATTCAGCCTATCGAGTCTGCACTGACCACAATTCCATCCAGGCCCTATTCCTGTAACCCCACAACTTTACCTTGCTAATCCGCCTGACAGTAGGCTCAATTTAGCATGGCCAATCCACCTAACCCGCGCATCTTTGGCGTGTGGGAGGAAACTGGAGCACCCAGAGGAAAGCCACGCAGACAGGGGGAGAATGTGCAAACTCCACACAGTGACCCAAGCCGGAAATCGAACCCAGGTCCCGGTGCTGTGAGGCAGCAAGGCTAACCACTGTGCCACCGTGCCGCCCCGTGGAGTTTGCACGTTCCCCCAGTGTCTGCGTGGGTTTCCCCTGGGTGCTCCGATTTCCTCCCACAGTCCAAGGATGTGCAGGTTAGACGGATTGGCCATGGTAAATTGTCCCTTAGTGTCAGGGGGACTAGCTAGGGTAAATGTATGGAGTTATGGGGATAGGGCCTGGGTGGGATGGTGGTCGGTGCAGACTCGATGGGCTAAATGGCCTCCTTCTGTACTGTCGGGATTCTATCATTCTATGATTCCACACAGGCAGTCACGTGATATCAGTCCTATAATACATGATTAACTCACCCACAGCAAATTAGGGATAACCAATAAATGCAGCCTTAACTGCAGCACCCAAATTACAAAAGCAATTAAAAACACCACAGAGTAAACCAAAGAGTGAAAACACAAAGGAACAAATATTAAATGCCAAATTGTTTTTCAACATTTCCATCTTGATGAAGTCTGTGGGCCTTTTATTCATTAACTTAGAACCTGGCATCCTTTAGTGACTTTCAGATCTCTCTGACACACGACTTGAAAGACTCATCGAACCCCCTCAAAACTCTTAACATTAATTTTATGAACCCATTATTCTTTCAATCTTAAGTAGATGATTTTCTCCAGGGGGCTTTTGAACTGACACTAATTGGATTTATTTTTGAAGCGGAGGATTGGTAAAGATGCTTTGGAGATCACCAACAAAAAGGAATAAGGAACACTTTGAAAATATTTTTTAAAAGTTCGGAATGTTGCAAACTGGGATTTGGGCATTGCTGCTGTTAATTAATTTAAAGTATAATGATTTCAACGCTGAAGTTTAATATTAAATTTTTAAACCAAATGCATTAGAATCATATAAGACTTAGAGTAAGCATCCACCTGGGTTTACTAATCAACCCCATTTGCATTATGTCTGACTTTGGACCTGAGTCAGACAGGGCTGCCAAATTCCATTAATGAATTCATTTTTTTTAAAAATAGATTTTTTTTCTATGACTTAATCAAAAAGCTTTTTAGCAATGTTTTCCCTTCATTGGATTCAATTTTTTGTCCTTCCCAAACAAAAGCCTTGTACTTATGCGCTTAAAGAAAGTTTCATTCTGTAAGCCTTTCCTGGAATAGCAATCGCGGTCAGATTATCAGTCTGCACCTTTTCACTTACCTTAGTTAGTCGGGCGTGTTGTGGGGAGGTAGCCGAAAGGTGGACAAGTAGTTGGAGGGGGGGAGTCGGGGAGGTGGGAGAGTGTCAGGTGGTTGGTCAGTGGGTCACAGGATGGTCAGGACTCGTTGGAATGACACTCAGGGAGGGGTTAAGTGAGGGTTCGGAGGAGTAAGTAATACAGTTACACAGGAATTAAAAAGTCTCACAACACCAGGTTAAATTCCAAAAGGTTTGTTGGAACTGTTGGGATCTTCTGAAAATGAAGATGGATCTCCAGAGACACTTTGAGACTGGAAAATAGATCTTCTCGATGTCACTGAAAAGTGGAAGATCCACCGATAGATGCTCCCCTGTTGGGCTCTAACCTGTTGTTGTGAGACTTCTTGCTGTGCCCACCCCAGTCCAACCCCAGCATTTCCACATCACAGGAATTAAAAGTGCTTTTAATTCTTCCAATGTTTCCTGGGTGTCTATTCTGCTAAGAGAGTCAGTACCATCGGAGGTCTCCAATTTACATTGGATGGTTTCAGGTTCAGGGTCAGAAGTTTAAACTTCCTGGCCAATTCCTGTACAGTCCTTGTATTGGGACTTCTGGGAGCCCCCTCACACAACTTCTGTGCTACCCCCAGAGTAGGAGCACCTGGGATTGTTCTTCATATCAACCTTTTACACACCCACTTCACATCGTTATACTGCATTGCTTGTCTGAGACTGGCAGCTGTCAATGGCAAGAAAACTGCGAACCAAACTCAAGCCATATTACATGCTGCGATTTGCATTCTGTCTGCACCTTCCTGTGGATTGCTTCTTCAGCAGAGAATAGGGACATTGGTTTTTCCCCATGGCTCCAGTTCAATGGCAGTCCCGGGCAGGGGGGAGTACAAAAATCAGTTTTATGCCAGTATAAATTTCCCCGAAGAGCTGCCATTGGTGCCCACCATGGCAGATCAGGAAATCCACTGGAATCTGGTGTGAAATTGATTTGCATCCCGTAAATGGGATGCAGATGAAGGCCCAACCGGAATCTTCCACCCAGGCTCGATCCTCCACAATGTCAGCAGGAAAACACACCAGTCCAGGACAGGTGTGTTTGTGAAAGTCAGGTCTCACCAGAACAATGCCTTGGCCTGTCTCCAGAGTTGGGGGTGGAGGCTGCCAATGATCCTGGACCCTGGAGCACACAGCAGTGGGTGGGGGTGCAGGGGGAGGATCATCTATAGGTGGATCTTCCAATTTCAGTGACATTGAGAAGATCTATTTTTCAGCCTCAAAGTGTCTCTGGAGATCTATCTTCATTTTCAGAAGATCCACCTTCTTTCTTCAATGGTGGGTCAGTGATGTTGGGCACCTTTTCAATATGGCAGGACTCTGTCATCATGCTCGCCTGCCACAGAATACGTTGCTAAACTCCCGGATACATAATTGATGAGGTCAGAGCTGGAAGATATGGGAGTCGATTCTCCCAAAAACATTCTAAGTGCCGAATTTGCGTGAGAACTGGAGTAACTCCCACCAATTTTTTAGCAGGATTTTCAGAATGAATCTCTGACACTCTGAGCACTGTAGACTGTCCGAGCGAGATTCACTCTGAAAATCAAGGGGCGGGGCCTATTCCCACTGGAGAGGCCAACAGCGTAGCACTGAGCGGGCCATTGCGCATGCGCCGATCTGCCAGAGTGGAGAGCGGCGCATGCACAGTAGCCACGCACTGCCAGCCTCCCGATCACTGGCCAGCTTGATTGCTGGCCATCCCCGCATCACTGCCCCTCCAACTCCCCCACCCCCTGATCATGGATCTCCGAGACCTCTCCGGACTACAATGATTCCCCCCCCCGCCCCCCCCCACCGAATGGCCAGTCCCAATCACCCCCTTCCCTCCCACTCCCGCAATCCTATGGCAGAGTGGGCAGTGGGAACCCCTCATCACGACTGATCCCCCACCTAATGGGCCCTGTTAGTGGAAAGCAGTTATAAACCCCACCGAAGAGAAACACTCCTGGCAGGAGGGGGAGACGCTAGCGGGCCCAAAGACTTCAGTCCCAGGCCCACTAATGGGTTGCAAATGGGGATTTCAATACTTCAATCAGCTCCGTGCTGATATCCAAAAAGCTTAATTGCGGAGGCCTGGGCACCCAGCTGGGAGCCTGCTACATGGCCACCGCTGATGTCTCCAGGCCCACTGCACTACCAGAGCAACAGGCTGGGAGAAATACACCCATAGTGTGGTTTCCCGCCGGCTTCCGGGGCTTGAAACATTCCCTGTTCCAGCCTCTGGCTTGGGACCTAGTCCCAGACAGGATATCATACTTGTAAAATGCAGAGTTGATCTAACAAACTACTTGAGTTTTATTTAAACCTGGCTTCGCACCAGTCTGTAGTGACATTGCTCATGGTACCTAGCCAAAACACTGAAAGGGCATATCTTATTACTAATTGGCTTTAGTACATTCTAGAGTTAGACCTGGTTCCAACATTATGCTGCCACTGTCACCTCGATGATCACTGACAGTGAGGATATGTATAATAATATCCTCACATGCAATCATCCTGAATCATTCATCTCTTCATTTTTATTGGAAGAAACTTTTTAAGATACAATTGTCAGAAAAGAGCCCCTTTCTATCTCTCAACCAGTTTGCTTATGAACTGCCAGACTTGCGATCGTGGGAGGGATAGATTGTGTAGCAGTAGTCCAGAACGAGTAGGAAGGTGAGGTCATTGTTTTTGACAAGAACAAGGACCAGGGAACAGCCTAGGTTTTAGTGACTACTGAGAAATTGGAAGATAAGTTGATATAGGATGCCAAACAAAGAGTTGGAAAGAATTTGGTGTATACACTGAAATACCAGACAGGGGACATCAAGCCTTATCACATAGGTAGATATGCACAGAAAAGATACTTCCTGATGACATATGTAAGGCTAAAGGTAGACTCATGGCTCTGGGTTTTGAAGAAAGACTCGGTAATCGAGATGTCAGAGTGAAGGAAAAGTGAGCCTGAAGCTCTTTTAGCAACATAGTTCTGGGAATGTAAATCGATTGATGTAAAAGGAAGTCCCGAGAGCAACTAAAGCATTTAAAAAATTAAATTCAGAGAAATGCGCACTCAAATTTCCAGCCTTGGGTGATTCAGAAGATACGAGTTAGCCATTTTTAGCAATGCGTCCCATGCCAATCCTACATTTGGATATTCCAGCACAATAGGGTAGATTATATTCTTGGTGGGAAAGAATAATAAATGTTGTCCATTGACCTGGTAAGCGACGACAATAAAAAGGATAGTTAAAAGCACCTGAGATGCTGAAACACTTGCATTAGTATAAGCAATAGATATGGAGAGGTACTTACCTAAAGTATTGAAAGAAATCCTATACAAGGGGAAATCAGAGAAACATTTGCCCATAGAATATTATGTGGATAAACATTCTCTTGCGGATAATGTTTATTCAACAATGGGTGTCACTGAGAAAATGCTGATGATTGACCTTGATAGCATAAAGAAATGTTGGAAAGATAGATAGATTTCCAAACTAAAATGGGTGGACGCAAGTCACCAATTGTCAGACTATTTTACGAAGAGAGCTGCTTGCTCCAAGGAATTATTAGTTGTATTGGAAGAGGGATACCTGGTGTTAGCATGAGATCATGGAAGACCAATATTTTCTTTGATTGCTTTGCAATTATTTTAGTATAGTAAATCTGAAAAAAAGTTTTGTTTAAAGTAGGGGGGAATGGGACTATTACCAACTATTAATGGTTGGTTGTATGATAACGGAGACATAAGGTGGAATTCTCCTACCTAGGGACTAAGTTGGGGGCAGGAACTTGGAGTGTTCCCCACTGCAGAGACCAATGGGAAAACACATCATTTCTTCTGGCCCTGAATTCATTATTTATTCAACCGGGTGTACTGCGCCTTATTCTGTGGCAGGATAGGCCTGATGGCATGTCATCCACTATCATATTGGCCCATCATATTGAAAAGGTGCCCAATGTCACTGATCCATCAATGAATAAAGAAGACGGAACTCCTGAATATGAAGATGGGTCTTCAGGAACATTCTGAGGCTGGAAGATAGACCTCCTCAATGACACCAAATCTGAAAGGTCCACCTGAGTGTTCCCCTCATCCACGGCTGTGGTGCTCCAGGTTCCTGGGTTGCTGAAAGCTTCCACTCCAAAGGCAGCTCAAGGCATTGTTCGGGCGAGTCCCAACAGCTGCATGCCATGTTGTTCCAGAAGTGTTTTGCAATGGTGGGTTTTCCCACTGACATTATGGAGAATTGGGCATTGGGGAAGATTCCAGTCGGGCCTTCATCTGCTTCCCATTAACGAGATGAAAATCAGCTTTGTACCAGCGTCCAGTGAGTTGCCTGATCAGCCATGGCGGACACCAGTGGATGATCCTGTAGGAATTTAACACCAGCGTGAAGCCGATTTTTGGGCCTTTTACCGCATTCTTCCCCACCCTGCCCCATCCGACTTTGAACTTGCCTGCAGGAACATGGGAGAATTCCACCCATTAAAGATGAAAAAATATATGATGTCATTTCTTTTTCATTGGTTTGACAGGTTATTCTTGTGTTTTCAAAATTTTTAATTTAAAGAAAAATAGGTTATCTCTCAATATCTTCTCAATTACATTGTTAAGGTTCGTTCATGTCAATTACAATGTTAAGGGAAACAAGTGACAAGTATTTGAATACATATACATAGGGGGTAACTGGGAGACTGAGTGTAGGTGACACTGAACAAACAAGTTAATAAACTCACCAAGTGAGGAAAGGCTCTGTGTCTTAGTTTGGACGTCACCAACCAGCGTGGATCCTGTTAACATATAAAGTGGTTTTCTTGGAATGCTTTCTCATCAGGTCTGTACAGTTTGCACTACCATGCAATGAAGCAAGTACCATGCTATAGCAGGTACATAAGAACCGATATATTTTCCCCAGGAACTCAGTCATTGGATCAGCCCAAACCACCAAACACTAGCAAGGACAGAAATAAATAGCAGGCATTGGAACCTAACTGCTCAACAATATTTGTCTTGTAGCAAGGAATAAAATCATAGAATCCCATATTAGGCCATTCAGCCTATGGGGCCTGAACCAACTCTCTGACAGAGCATCTTCTCCCCCACCCAATCCACATAACCCCATACACTGACCACGGCTAATCCATCTAACCTGCACATCTTTGGACTGTGGGAGGAAACCGGAGCCCCCGGAGAAAACCCACGCAGACACGGGGAGAATGTGCAAACTCCACACCGTCATTCCAGGCCGGAATTGAACCTGGGTCCATGGAGCTTTGGGGCTGCAGTGCTAGCCACTGTGCCAACCAAAATATGTAACGTGTTGAAAACGTTTCATCGATATACAGCAGTATTCTTTCCATTTTATAACGAGGTAAAAATGTGAAGTTTTTCAATAAAATGTGAAGCATTTCAATCGCATAGAGCGATTGAAAGAAACTATTCACCCTCCACCGACAAGATATGATAAATATATTAAATACATGAATTCTTTCATTAGTTTAATTGAATAAGGAAAGCTTTGAAAGTCATAGCTACATGAAAGGACAGCTCAAGGATAATATAAATGGAAAAAATCTGCGGACAGTGAGTTCTAAGGCAGGCAACACAGTGGAATGCCAAGAAAAGCAGCTGCTATAGCAATTCCTTTGATGGATTTGATAGCTGAAATTATTTAGACAAAGTTACCTTGCCTTTGGCAAAGAAAGATTGAGGTATTTGGTCACACCTGAAGTGTTGGCTGTCAATGAGATGTTTCAGAATGCAAGATAGTTCTAAATGGATAAAGTGACTACGTTTTTCCTATCAGTTCTGTGAAATTATAGTGAACTTTTTTTAAATGGAAAAAAAAAGACCATTGCAGAGAAAATCTCCTCAGCTTAATTGTCTGGCCTCAGGAGTGTTTTAAACAATAAAGAATCACATATTCATATATCTGGAAGGAATAAAAATGCAATATTGTACAATTTAAACAAAATCTGAAATATTTGTCATTGGTATGATTGAGAATCTGCTTCTGAACAGGTTTACTCATTATATACGTACGTTATATCAGTAAAATGTTTAATTTTGCGCAGAAAATTCCAAACCTTAAAACCTAAGTTACGTTACCATCACCCCCCCTCTACATATTGTTCATTGGGACAAAGGTTACATCATTGCAAGTGCAAGGGTATGCATTGGAACAAAGTTGGAAAGGAGTTTATAAGGCATCTTGTCAGAAGATGTCTCTTCGGTTGCAAAAGAATATTTGCCTTACCCACGAGCAGTAATTAAATAGATTTGTCGATCTTTACAGATCGCTGTTTGGTTCCTCTCACACATCACAGCTATATAAAGACAAAATTACATTAATCTCAATATTTCTCATCAGACTGTAACTCTTTAATTTGATTGTTAATCTATGGAGGACTTGTTTTGTAGGAGGGCTAAGAAATATCAAAAATAAGACGATTAAATAAACTTGTATCTTTTTTCTACGGTAAATATCTTTGCAACAGACTCAATACTGATAAAAGATTCTGCTATAAGATCATTAATCCTATATACAAGAAAATCTCCTTTCAAACTTAAATACTGGTATAGTCCTTTTAGAATTCACCATTTAATTAGTAATATTTTGAGTATCTCCTGCTCCAATAAAAGAACTGCAGCTTCTTAATTATTTATATATTACAGATTATGAATATTTCAAATTGCAAAAGTTTCTTCACAGTCAGCTGTCATGCAATACATACTTGACAAGAAGAAGGGATATTGCAGAGACATAAAATAAGTTTGGAAAGCTTATATCTCAGCATGATTTTGTTTTTATGGAAGTCAAGGTTGGGGAAGTTGACTTGAATCTTGCGACCCTTGGGCCCACGAATCTGGTGGGCCCAGAAGTGGACAGGAAATGAGTCTCCAGCCGCGATTGGCCCCTGAATGGGATTTCACATTGGCCGGCCAATGAATGGGCTGTCACCATGCAAAGTCCACTGAGAAAGGCTCGGCGCTGCCGGGGTGGGGGGGATGCCAAGTAAAGTGCGCTGGCACTTTGCAGTGAGCTCCGGGAAAACAGATAGCTGCTGCGGAGTTCCCTCAGGGAGCTGCTGATATGATACACATGAAATGAGATTAAACAAACACAGCAAACTGTGCTTATGCTGCACATTTAAGCACCTGACAGCAAAACTAAAAAAAAAACCTCAATTTCCAGACAGTTTATAAAATTATATTTCACCCCGGACATTTCATCCCACCCTGGATCGAGATTGTAGTGAAAAAGTGAAGGCTGCTCGGCCAACTCCAAAGATGTGCGGGGCCGGTTGATTGGCCATGCTAAATTGCCCCTTAGTGTCAGGAAGATTAGAAGGGTAAATATGTTGGGTTACGGGGATGGGGCCTCGGGTGGGATTGTTGTCAGTGCAGGCTCAATGGGCCAAACGGCCTCCTTCTGCACTGTAGGGATTCTAACTGGCTCTTCCGCCAACCATAAAAGTGGATGGGCCTAGTGATATCGCTCCCAATTGACTTCTTAACAGACTTAATTGCCCGCTTAATTGTCAGTGGCTGCAATTCTGACTGCGCACCCGCCAAGCAAAATATCGTGACAACATCAGGGTGTGTGCCCAATGTCTTCTCACACAATGTCGCATGCTGTCAAATCAGATGCACACCCACTCAAACAAGATAAAATTCCAGCCATTGTATACCTGGATTTCCAAAAAAAAAGCCTTTGCTTAGGTATCACCCTTCAACTACTCCACGATTCAATACCATCACGGCAAATGCCTGAAATCTCCACCTTAAGCAGTTAATTTGCTTTAAAGACATTTCTCAATTAGCAATTAGCCTATTAGTCTCACATCAGTTATTGCAAAATTAATGGAATCTGTTGTTAGGGAAAGACCAACTGAGCATTTGGACAAAGCAGAAATGATTTGTAAAAAGTAAGTCATGTCTTAGGAGCCTACTTGATTTGTTTTGAGGAGATAACAAACTTGCGATGAAGGAAAATGTCATGGATATTATTTATATGAACTGTCAGAAGGCATTCAACAAGGTTTCTAATAAAAGACTGTGAGAGCCCCTGGAATTGGAGGCAAACTTTGGTTTGGATAGGGAATTGGTTAGGAGCCAAGAGAAAGAGAGCAGGGATAATGGTAAGGTCAGATTAGTGGTACCCAACGCCCCTACCCTCTCCCCGAATGATCTATAGTAGGGCCTCAGCTCTTCACTATATTTATAAATCAATTGGTGAGGGAATAGAGAGCGTTATACCTTCACTTGCTGACACTGAGGGACGAATGCTCGCTCCCGGGTCAAGTGCGCAGAGCTGGGAAAATACTAGCTCCACAGACCCGACAAGGGAGAGACTTCTATGAATGGTTGGATTATCGCTCCTGGAGGGGCAGTGGTGAGCTAGAGTCAGGCCCGTTGGCCACAGGCATAATGGAGGTGTAAAGGCGAGCCCAGAGTGGGTTACGTAACCTGGCCAGGCTTTTAAAGGCAAGTCAGCAAGGAGTTCTTGCTGTGAGGCTGGCAATGAATGGACGTCATATAGACCAGGCTCAATCAACAGTCAGTTGAACGCAATAGCTGTCCAGACAGTTTCTGACGCTGGAACATATGGTCCATCATGGGTTTTCCATAGGAGAACATCATTATTCTTGCTCACGCTTCACCTTGCAATGAAGGAACACACTGTGCCATTTTCAGGCTGCTGGAGGTGACGCTGTTAGTTCACTGAGCACAAGGCAATGTTGTTATGAGAGGGAGTGCGAAGGTTGGGTTGCATGATAAGAGCAGTGTGCCGATGGTTGAAAGCAATAGGGTATATCACAGCATACTCTCATAATGGGAAGGGCTAAATCTCATTACCCCTCTTTGCGCCTCACACAAGTCCCAGGGCCGCTCACTCACTCCCGTGGCCATCTCTTCCCTCAGGCATCAGAAGGAGGAAGAGATGTCCGAGGAGGCAGTGTTACATCTGACTAACCCGACTCTGCCAACACAGATATCAGCACATCCGAAGGATGTAGTGCGCTTTGTAGAGTCGATGGCACAGGGTGAAGGGCACTGTACTGGAGTGCAGGAGGAGGGGTCAGAGTCAGGGATATCTGCAAACAATCCCCTTTGGAGGGAGGAGGAAAGTCAGGATGATTCTCCAGTGGGCAAGAAGATATGGCTTCATGAGTGACCTGTGGGGGCACAGTATTTGGACCATCAGCAGCAGATGTGTGAACATCTGGCGGAGTTCTCTGAGACAATGCTTGGAGATATCCAGGGCAGCAATGGACACCAAATTGCCTCTGGGGCTGAACCACATCAGCTCCAACTATAAGAGAATGGCTAATCTCATGGAAAGATAAATGCAACATCACTCAGAGAGGATACGAGAGCAGCGGAGTGGGCATGGTTCGAGTGGGCACAGGGTGGCCTTTTGACCAGCTCACTGACAACCACTAACATATATGTATAGGGACCAGATTGTGAAGGGCTTTTCAAGGTGTATATGTGAGAGGGTTAAGGATGGCTATGGTTTCAGCCAATGCTAATGGCACTGACTGTCGGTTTCCTTTCTTGTCGGGGAAGAGAATTTTCCTGAGAAAGTGTGGCTTCCATGTGAAAGATTCATTATGTGGAAGCTACTCATCAGGGACTGGCTGATGTTCATCATGAGCTTTCAGGAGTCTACTCTAAATTAGCAGATTTCTAGCGATGACCCAGTCCCACAGAATCAACCACAGGCTACATAGGCCTATCCCTCAGCTGGTCCGCCATTGTTACTCCCTTCATCCTCCTTCCTCTGTGTCAGTTCCTCCTTCTGCTCCTCATCTTCTTCATCCTCCTCCTCCTCAGATGATATAACTATAGGACCAGCTTCTGCTCCTCCAGCTAAGCGTGCAGCACACAAAGACTATGTCCTTTGCAGGGGAACACTGTAGAGTTCCACCTGAATGATCAAGACATCTGGAGTGCATTTTCAGGATACCAATAGTCTGTTCTATTATACTGCGACTCACCATTGGCTGTTGTTACACAGTCATTTGAGCCACCTGCTTAAGGGATACACCCTGTTCCTCCCAGAAGCCAACCATGGATCTGTGTTGCGTTTGAAAAGCTGAGGCAATTGCAAATTCCTCAGGATAAATGTGTTGTGGCAGCTTTCAAGGTACCAAGCACAGACGTGTAGAAAAGGCACCTACACATTAGGGATTGGAAGGATTTCCTGCTTCTGAAGGTGTCAGGTTTATGGGTTTGTGCTCTTACGCTGACATGGGTGCAGTCAGTAGCCCCCTACACTCGTGGAAGGCCTTCTAATTCCCCAAGAACCCCGCCCTCTGTGTCTGCAACTCCGCATCCAGTGGAAGTTAATGTGGTCTCCACCCGCTGCCCAAACAAAGAGAGTATCACTGACTGCTTTGATGTCGTTGAGTGACGGGTGATGCTGCAGAGGTTTCCTGCTGAGTCCTGGAAGGAGCCAGTGGCATAAAATTCAGAGCCACGGTAATCTTGCCAGCCACTGGCAGGGCATGAGGGTCGGTTGACTGTGGTGCCAGATCTTGGTGCACCGTGGCACAAATGCCAGTGACTAATTCCCAGTTAACCTGAGCCACTTTCTGCATTGGTTCTCATTCATATCGAGATATGAGCTCTGCAGCCAGGAAACCCTTCCATCAGCTCTTTTTGAAAAAAAATGGGCAGCAGGATAGCACAGTGGTTAGCACTGCTGCCTCACAGCGCCAAGGACACGGGTTCAATTCCGGCCTTGGGCCACTGTCTGTGTGGAGTTTGCGCGTTCCCCATGTGTCTGCGTGGGTTTCCTCCGGGTGCTCCGGTTTCCTCCCACAGTCCAAAGATGTGTGGGTTAGGTTGATTGGCCATGCTAAATTGTCCCTTAGTGTCAGGGTGACAAACAGGAGCAATATGTGGGGTTGTGGGGATAGGGCCTGGGTGGGATTGTGGTCGGTGCAGACTCGATAGGCCAAATGGCCTCCTTCTACACTGAAGGGATTCTATGAGTAAGACCCAGTTGTCCTCCTCCTCCTCCTGCACGCTGCACTGCTTCCAACCCCTGGCCTTGTCCCCCATCTCTGGCTTCACTTTGGTTACACTCACATTGCTCGATGGCACGAATGTGTGAAGGTGCGACTGGCATCTTACAATGTGTGTGCCACAATGCGCACTCTTCCATTCTCTGATACACTCACTTTCCTCCCACCAGGGTGCCCAAGTCACAACGGGCAAATATTTCTGCTCTTCCAGGGCTTCAGGTCCCACCCCAACTCTCTCGATTGTCAGCCTCACACCCGAGATATAATTTGTGGAAGCTCTGTGCCACTCGATGAACCTCTTCAAAAGGATAGCTGACCTCTCCAAAGAGCCCAGGTAAAGCCCACAAGTCCTTTTTCAGAAACCGGAGTGATGAAAATCACTTCTAATTGAAGGCAGTTTCACCTTCAATTGTGCCTTAATCAGAAAGACTGGAATGCAAATGGGTGATAGTTATCTGCAGATGTATTGTGCTCTAATGAGACTCCACTTTAAGTATTGCAGTTAGCCTGGACCCCCACAGCTCCAGAAAGATGTATTGGCCTTGGAGGGGCTGCAGTGCAAATTCACCAGATTGCTACTGGGACATAAAGGGTTAAATTATGATAATAGGTTGCATAGAAAAGGCTTGTTTTCTCTTGAATATAGAAGATTAAGGAGTAATCTAATGGAGATGATCAAAGGAATTAAAACAGCAGTTGGAAAGAAACCATTTCCTCCGGTGGGGTAGCCCAGAACAATGTGGGGAAACGTTAAAATTGGAGCTCGGTCTTAAGTGATGTCAGAAAGCACTTATTCACACAAAACGCAATAGGGATCTGGAACTCCCAAAATGCTGCTGAAGTGCGGTCAAATGAAAAGTTTAAAACTGGGATTACTAACTTTTTTTAAGGTTATTAAAGGGTTACAGAACCAAGGCAGGCTGATGAGTTATGACACTGATCGGGCAGGATGTAACTGATTGACAGAACAGGCTTAAAGGACCGAATGACCTATTCTTGTTCTTAATATGAATATTTCTGCACAATCATAGTCACAACTTGTATCCGTAACGTACGTTTAACAGAGTAAAACGTTGCAAGGTGCTTCAGACACGCATCATCAAACAAGACTTGACACCACATCACTTAAGGAGATGTCAGGTCAGACAACCAAGAGTTTGGTCAATGAAGGAGGTTTTAAGGACTGTCTTAAAGGAGGAGAGGTGGAGAGGGCGAGGTGCAGCGATTGAGCATGTGGCGCCTTGGCAACTGAAGCCACTGCTGCCAATGGTGGCGTGATTAAAATTATGGATGCCCAAGCAGCCAGAAATGGAGGGGTGCAGAGGTCGCAGAGTGTTATAGGGCTGGAAGAGATCCTAGAAATAAGAGTGAGGGCAAGGAGTGGGAAGGGGGTGCAAGGCCATGGAGGGATTTGAAAATAATGATGAGAATTTTAAAATTGAAGCATTTGTGGACCAGGAGCCAATGAGCAATGAGTGATGGCTGACAGGAGGTTGTGCAAGTTTGGACACAGACAGCAGAGGTTTGAATGAGCTGTTATTTATGGTGAGGGTGGGGAGGGGTGGTAGGGTGAGGTAGAAAGTAAGGTAGGAGTGGTAGAGATCACAGAGCGAACACAATGCTGCCACTGAAACAAGCCCAGATTAGTTCAGACATGGGCCAAAATCTTCCGTCTCCGTGCGTGACTGGGATTTTCCAGTCCCGCTAACAGTGAAAGGAGTTTTGACTGCAGAGCCAAATTTTCCGTTCTCGCCCACAATGGGTCCTGTGAGATTGGAGAATCCCTGCCCATGAAAATAGAAAATGCTGGAAGTGCTCAGCAGGTCTGGTAACATTTGTGGGGACGGAAACAGAATGAATGTTTCAGGTCTGGCGACCTTGCATCAGAACTGACACTCAGGGCAGGATTTTACAACCTCTCTCGGGCGAGGCTCGTAAAATCCCACCCGAGGCCAATGGAGAATTCCGTTCCGTGAGCCTCACCCGTTCTGATTCCAGGGCGGGTGAGGTGGAATTGTTTAGATCGTATTTGTTGCTTTCTCCAATTATATTGTTGCTCTGCATTGCTCAACGCAAATTTTTTTAAAATCAATAGTGTGTCCCCCTCCCTCCCTCATGCTGTGGCTACGGATCTCTTTTTACTGAACAATTACTGAACTATTTCCAACTACCATCCCATTTAAAATCTGCTCGAAGAATTTGGCTGTTTCACAATCTAATAGCTTCTAGAACATAGAACAGTACAGCACAGAACAGGCCCTTCGGCCCATGATGTTGTGCCGAGCTTTACCTGAAACCAAGATCAAGCTATCCCACTCCCTATCATCTTGGTGTGCTCCATGTGCCTATCCAATAACCACTTAAATGTTCCTAAAGTGTCTGACTCCACTATCACTGCAGGTAGTCCATTCCACACCCCAACCACTCTCTGCGTAAAGAACCTACCTCTGATATCCTTCCTATATCTCCCACCATGAACCCTATAGTTATGCCCCCTTGTAATAGCTCCATCCACCCGAGGAAATAGTCTTTGAACGTTCACTCTATCTATCCCCTTCATCATTTTATAAACCTCTATTAAGTCTCCCCTCAGCCTACTCCGCTCCAGAGACGTTTCCTCATAAGACCTACCCTCCAAACCAGGCAGCATCCTGGTAAATCTCCTCTGCACTCCTTCCAGTGCTTCCACATCCTTCTTATAGTGAGGTGACCAGAACTGCACACAATATTCCAAATGTGGTCTCACCAAGGTCCTGTACAGTTGCAGCATAACCCCACTCTCATAAACATTCAACATTAAGTACAATATGAGCTATCATAGAAGGATAACATTTTTCTTGGATTCATGACATCAGAATCTCAAAATCTGAATTGTAATTACTTTGATAACTGAATCTGTACTCACAGCTCTCGCTGCTTTTAGTGGGGCTTAACAGGAAGTACTAATTCCAAATCTGCATATTCTGATCATCAGGAAAAACATCATATCAACTTTCATCCATGGGAAAAGTGTCATAAAATTCCCATCAGAACCTCTAGATGGCTCAATTGCTAAATGCGGTACCCTGTGTTGAAATTAACCAGTTAATGTGAGATCTGCGGTTTGCCTTAACTTAATGGTAAGAATTAATTGTAGACTAATTTGGCAGATCTGATCCAAATGGCACTACCAGTCAGACTAGTGTTTTTTCACAAGCTTCACATTCGCATTCACTATAGAAGTTGATCTTCTTTCACAACACAAGAAATAGAAGCAGGAGGAGGCCACCAGCCCCTTCAGCCCCGCCTCACCATTCAATAGGATCATAGCTGATCTATGCCGGCTTTTCTGTGCCATTTCCCCATAGCCCTTTATTCCTCGATCTATCAAATATTTATCCACCTCCACCTTTAAATATTTCTAATGATTCAGCCTTCACCACCCTATGGGGCAGAGAATCCCAGAGAGTCACCACCCTCTGTGAGAAGAAATGTTTACGCACCTCAGTTTTAAATGACCATCACTTTATCTTATAGCTATGTCCCTTTGTTTGAGACTCTCTTACTAGCGAAAATATCTCACCATCTACCCCTGTCAAGCCCCCTCAGGATCTTATATGTTTGAATAAGGTCACCGTTCACTCTTTTAAACTCCAAGGCACACAGACCGAGACTATTTAGTCTCTCTTGATAGGACAACCCTCTCATCCTAAGAATTAGCCTGGTGAATCTCCTTTGGACTGCCTCAAATGTTACTATATCCTTTTTTTAGGAAAGGGGACCAAAACTGTACACAGTATTCCGGGTGAGGCCTCAGCAACACCCTGTACAAATGCAACAAAACCTCCCTACTTTTACACTCTAATCCCTTTACAATAAAGGCCAAAATGCATTTTGTCTTGGACCTGCTTGCTAGCTTTTTGGGATTCATGAAATAGAACACCTAGATCCCTCTGTACTTCACTCACCTGCAGTCTCTCTCCATTTAGATAATAATCTGTCTTTTGATTCCTCCTACCAAAGTGCATGACCTCACGCTTTCCACGTTAAACTCCATTTGCCAGTCACCCAATCTATCTATATCCCTTTGCAGAATCACAATATCCTCATCACAACATGTGCTTCGACATATCTTTGTATCACCGGCAAATTTGGAAACCTTACATTCTGTTCCTTCCTCCAGGTTATTAATGTAAATAGTGAACAATTGTGGGCTAAGAACTGACGCCTATGGTACTCCACTAGTTATATCTTTCCATTCTGAAAGGGATCCACTTATTCCAACTCTCTGTTTTCTATGTGATAGCATCTTATGTGGCTCCTTGTCAAATGCCTTTTGGAAATCTAAATATACTACATCTACAGGTGCCACCGCCCCCACCCCCGCCCCACCCCCCACCCCCCCCATCTACTCTCTCTGTTACATCTTCAAAGAATTCAAGCAAATTTGTCAAACATGATTTACCTCATCAAACCATGTTTAGATTTGGTTATATTCAGCTTTCCTGAATTATTAGCTATTTCCTCTTCGATTATTGACTTCAGCATCTTGCCAATAATAGATATTAAACTAACTGGCCTATAGTTACCTGCCTTCTGCCTTTCTCTTTTTTTGAACAAGAGCATCACATTGGCTGTTTTCCAATCTTCTGATACCCTCCAGGAATTTAGTGAGTTATGAAAAATTTCAACCAATGGGTCCACTATCTCTGCAGCCCTCGCGTGCAGTTCACCAGGTCCTGGGGACCTGTTTGCCTTTCGCTCCTTGAGTCTCTTTAATATTCCAATCCTTGTGAGTGGAATGTTTGTAAGTTCTGCCATGTTATTTGAAATCAGCCCATCTGATAACTTAGAGACATTTGCAATGTCTTCCACAGTGGAGCTTGATGCAAAAAGAATATTCTGCATATCTGCCATGTCTTTGTTTGCTGTTATCAATTCACTAGCCTCACTCAGTAAAGGTCCCACATTACCTTAGTCCTCTGGTCTACCACTATCCCTTCTCACTTTGTACATCCTACTTTTCAATTTAACATTATCCTTGACCCCCTTTGTTAACTATGGATTTTGCCCCTTTCTCCTGCTGAGCATTTTGGACCAGCTGTTTGAATATCTGCCAATGTTCATCTACTGACCTGTATCTGAGCTGGTTTACTCAATTCACTTTGGACAACTCCTCCCTCATACCATTATAATTGCCCTTATTTAAGTTGAAGACACTGGTTATGGATCTGTGGCATTCACCCACAAATTGTATCTGGAATTCTATCATATTGTGGTCACTACCCCTTAGGGGATCCATGACCACAAGATTCCTTATTTATCCTTCTTCATTACACAAAACCAAATCTAAAATAGCCTGTTCCTGGGTAGATTCCACAATGTATTGCTCTAAAAAGCAATCCCTGATGCACTCTACAAATTCTTCTATGCTACCTTTGCTGGTTTGCTTTGTCCGATAAATATGCAGATTAAAATCTCCCGTGATAATTCAGTTCTCTTCAAACATACCATTGATATTTCCCCATTTGTGCTCTGACTTCCTACAAGATCACATTTTGGGGGTTTATACACTACTCCCACAGTTGTTTTCCTTCTCCTGTTGTTCATAATTTCAATCCAAACCGATTCTACATCACTATTCACTGCCGTTATATCATGACTAAGCATGGCTCTGAAACCTTACTTAATTAACAATGTTACCCCACCTCCTTACCCCTTTGGCCTGTTATTTTGGAACATTGTATACCCTGGAATGTTGAGCATCCAGTCTTGGTCATCCTGCAACCATGTTTCTGTAATAGCTAATATAATACTTAAATGTGCAATCTGCGCTATCAATTCATCTATCTTGTTGCAAATGCTTTGTGCATTCAGATGAAGTACATTGAGCTTTGATTTTTTACAGTTGTTTACAACTCTGGATTTGCTCTGGGATGCATATCTTGGTTTACATTTCCTGCCCTAGCCTGTCACACTATGACAGTCAAGTTCCCCCTCACTATTCTGTCCCACCACTTCCTCACATGTCCCTGATTTTTTTAAACCTTCCATTCTTGGAACCCTCCCCCCTCCTAATTAGGGCTCATGATGAGTCCTTGGTATAATATAATGTTCATATGATCTGTCCCTACTTGTACCTTTCTGTTGACACTCAGACTGATCACTAACCTGCCCTCCTACCTTTAACTTTGGCTTCCCAATTTTCCAAGCAACTGAACCCTTTTTCTCTTTCCTCAATGATGCCCGCTTTGAGGTCTTAGAAGTTCTTACTTTATTCCCTTTTCCAGCCTTGACTCTCTTCCATATTAGGCAAGACTCCTTTCCCAGCTACTCAATTGTTTGGTGATTACCTATCCTTCAATATTCTACCAAGGTAATATCTTGGGTTGGTGTCTGCTTCAAGGCACTCACAACCAGATGCCTCATGTCTCTGTTGTTCGCAGACTCCCCGTGTCTGCGTGAGTTTCTCTGGGTCCTCCGGTTTCCTCCCACACTCCAAAGATGTGCAGGTTAGGTGGATTGGCCACGCTAAATTGCCCCTTAGTGTCCCAAGATGTCTAGGTTAGATTTCCTGAGTGTAACCAAGTTTAAAGCATTTCCAGTAAAGTTTTACATTAACTGAATTAACCATTCTACATCGCTTCTCAGCATTTTGTGTCACTTGTACAAAACTTGAGCTAGCATTCAACTGAACTTATCCACCGGGCTCTGCATACAGAGTATAACGTTGTCGTAAGTTTAAAAAATACACTTAAGCATAAGTTCTAATAGTACAATTATTAAAAAAAAGTCTAATCCTACATCAGGAACATGTCATGTTCACTCCTCATTCATCATGAAGTCACAGTAGCATCACAGTAGGCCTCGGGACAAGCCAGAAAATAAGTCAGCCGGGGATCTCACTCCCACTTGCTATCCAGCAATTGTTGGCGGAAGGTTGTCCAGGTGGTGAGAGGATGATAAAACTTGGCTGGGGCAAGATCTCTTCCTCAGTCAAATAATCATCTCACACAAACAAAATGGCTATTCGGTGAGCGTTCGTGGAAGCAGAGTTCCAGTTGACACTTTCTGCTCAAGAGGGAAGGAAAGAAAAGGTTGCACGGTACACAGCTGCTGAAGTCATCAGCATCAAGATAATCTAAATCATTTGCAAAGTTTGGATTCAGGAAACCTAGCGTGCATTAAACTGGTAATAATCAAGGATTTTATTCCTGGTCAGACTTGTGGCTTAACTATGATCTGCGCTGATGTGTTTTGTTAATAAAATGATTTGAGGATTAGACATCGTAAGCCTACTTCTGCTTCTGGATAGACAGTCAGGTTGTCTTGGTTGCCAAGAATACTGAAATGCAAAGCTAAATCATCTGCTGTAGATTCAAGAGTCTTGGAAAATTATGTCTGCACAGATAAATATAATAAGCCAAAGACAGCAATTTGTAGTCCTGTTGTTCGGACCGATTTGGACAGGTGTCATGACTTGCCCTTCCTCTCCCACTCTTCGATTGTAACAGGGGTTTTTTTTGTAATTTATAAAGATGAAGATATTAATTCAATGTCTGTACTTAACCATTTACATGCTGTTTGCAAAGAAATGAGGTGGCACGGTGGCACAGTGGTTAGCACTGCTGCCTCACAGTGCCAGGGACCTGAGTTCGATTCCCAGCTTGAGTCTGCACGTTCTCTCCGTGTCTGCGTGGGTTTCCTCCAGGTGCTCCAGTTTCCTCCCACAGACCAAAAGACGTGCTGGTTAGGTGCATTAGCCATGGTAAATTCTCCCTCAGTGTACCCGAACAGGCGCCAGACTGTAGCGACTAGGGGATTTTCACAGTAACTTCATTGCAGTGTTAACGTAAGCCTACTTGTGACACTAATAAATAAACTTTACTTGAAAAAAAAACAATCTGTCAGGCTTTTTAAATTTACAACACAAAGGGTTAGATTTTACTGAGTTATCAACCCATCCCCAGGTAAAGATATAAAGAGGTAAACACACATGCTGACCTCTGCAATACGCGCACACACAAGCATGCACAATGACAGGTTATACAATAAGAGGTCAAATTAAAATTCAATGCTAAAAGATAAAAAAGATGGAGTTACATGTTCAGGAGACTTTTATTAGCATCCATGGTTGAAGCAGATTTCTCTAACAAGTGATCTTGAAAGTCCAGTGGAGTTGAAGCCTATGTAAACTGCAATTTCTGGAGACAATCATTTCTTTAAACATAATCCATCTTTTTGAAGAGTCGGTGCTTTCTGCACTTCCGGTTCCTTGGTTGGCCTGCCAGAAACCCTGCAGTCACTGTCACGATGCATGAAGCATTCCAGCACTAGTTTTGAACAGGGATTTATGCAGAGTTTGGAGCTTATCCAAACCAGCACCAACAATGTGGTGCTATCCGTCATCAGCTGAAGAAGCATTGGGATGAGCACTTGAAACACCATAGCATACAAGGCTACAGACCAAGTGCTGGAAAATGGGATTAGAATAATTAGGTTTTTGATGGCCAGCACAGACCCGATGGGCCAAAGGGCCTCTTTCTGTACTGTATGACTCCATGACCATTAGCACACTTGTGAACCCATCCATGATGCAATGTCTGATGACTGATGTCTCAGTTTCAATTGCAGCACAGGCAGAAATCACCCAGTGTCCGGGTGCTGTCGTGTAAGTTCAGACTTCTTTTTATTCATTCGTGGGGCATGGGCGCGCTGGCTGGCCAGCATTTATTGCCCATCCCCAAGTTGTCCTTGGAGAGCAATTGAGAGTCAACCACATTGCTGTGACTCTGGAATCACATGTAGGCCAGACCAGGTAAGGACAGCAGATTTCCTTCCTTAAAGGACATTAGTGAACCAGATGGGTTTTTCCAACAATGGTTTCATGATCATCAGTAGATTCTTAATTCCAGATATTTTTTATTGAATTCAAATTCAACCATCTGCCATGGTGGGATTCAAACCCAGGTCCCCAGAACATTAGCTAAGTTTCTGGATTAATAGTCTAGTGATAATACCACTAGGCTATCGCCTCCCCGTCTGCCTGGCAAGATCAGCTTGCTACCATCATGGCTGTGCACATCAGGCTTGCCGGCTCTCACTGCACTCCAGCAAACCATCCTCCAAAAGATAGTCAGGATTGTTAAGGTGCTGTCCCAGGGAACGGCAGACCCACTGACCTCTCTCTCAGGATGACAGCTTTTGTCTTCTGCCAACGCCCTTGCTGTTTCAAAAGCCAGTCTAGTCTTTAGCTGCCATGCTGAGACTGTGCAATCCAAAGCACAGAGTTAATCGAGATCATCCTAAAAGGCCGTTAAAAGTTTCTTCCACTGTAAGTCATCAGCCTTCTGCCAGCCATGCTGTAGCCTCTGGAGTCACACTGTGTAAAAGCACCACAAAGGCAAGGACACATAGCAGATAAGGACTAAGGTTGATTAGTTGGTATGCAATGTGCTATGCTCTCATTTATAAATTTGGTTTGGGAATGTTTACTCTTAGTTTTGAGCTGTGGCCAAGCAGATGGAAGGATGGCCAGTAAGAAGAATGGTCAGGTATAGGGCTGTTACTGAATGGGGGATTGGGATTGTATTTACTAATAGCACCACCAGGTGCATTGGTAGCAGACAGTTTGACCGGAAATCAGCGCCGGAATTCTATTGCCCCGCCCGCCATGGACTCAGAGCGGGCGAGGGGCGGAGAATGGAAAAGTCCATTGACCTCGGGCAGGTTTTCCGGTCTCGAGTTGAGCGAGGTTGTAAAAGCCCGCCCCAGATGTCGAGGTCATCTCCTCCCATATCCTCTTCCTTCCCCTGCCCACTGAATATCTGATGTCCCCTCCTGATGCGCAGGCTGTGCAGTATGCAGCTGACCACCGTGACTCTTGGCACCCACTCTGCAGAGTAGAGGCAGCTACTGTTTGGCTGTTTCAGCTCGCCAGTGACATGCTCAATCCTGTTCATACCGCACAGCACCTTTCTCATTGAATGGATGCTGCCCCAAAATCAGGGATTTGTTCACCAGTGGATTGTCAAAATCAAATTCTAATTTAACATGGCAACATAATTTTAGTTTCCTCAGGCTATGTGCATTATGCAGAGGACATTAGTAGCATGTGCCTTATGGCTGAGGCACCGAGTATAGCCCAGCATCAATTTATTGGCCCCTTGAGAAGATTCCCAGGCCTTAATGAGACAGGCCACATTCTACACAACTCTAATTTTAGCAATTCAATAGAAGAACTATACTTCAGACTACAGAGAACAATATCGCAGGAGATCCTTTGGTTACTTTAGAATAAACTTATAATCATTGAATAACTGATAACCATGAATAATTCAGTTAGTAACTTGAAATTTGCTTTAAGAATATCAGTGAGTGGGAGGGCATTATGAGGGGGGCGGGGGGCAGCGGTCAAGAGACATTTATAGCAGTGGCAAAGTTCCTGCTTTGGAAAACAATTTACAATAAAAAAAATGTATTCATTCGTGAGACATGGGCGTCTCTGGCCAGCATTTATTGTCCATCCTGAGTTGCCCTTGACTTTGTAGCGATTGATGCAACTGAGTAGCTTGCTTGGCCATTTCAGAGAGCAATTGAGAGACAACCACATTGCTGTGGCTCTGGAGTCACCTGTAGCCCAGACCAAATAAGGACGGCAGATTTCCTTCCCTAAAGAACATTAGTGAACCAGATGGATTTTTCCAACAATGGTTTAATGGTCATCAGTAGATTTTTAATTTCAGATATTTTTTATTGAATTCAAATTCCACCATCTGCTGAAGATTTGAACCGGAACATTAGCCGAGTTTCCAGATTAATAATCTAGCGATAATACCACTAGGCCATCACCTTTCACATTCATTGCTATCACTTTGCATTATGCTACTGAAATGACGTTGCATAAAGGATGCAGTTTGGTTTTGTAATGTCACTTTTTCCCCTGCTTCCTCCCTTGCCCCCTCAATCGATCGTGCTGTTTATGAAATTCTAAATCAAGAGGCTATCCAGCACTTCAACCTTTTGACTGATGACCCCTGCAATATTAGCACAAAATTCAAATTTTAAGATGGAACTGCTCATTTACTGATTTTTTAATGAATTTTTTCCTCTGGTTTGTGGAACACTGCAGAAAGACCCATTCAGCAAGCAATCGCATTTACATGAGCGAACATTTTGCTATAGTTAGAACTCTAATTATGTATTTATTATTTCAATGCCTTACTGGCTATAGTTTGGTTAAATAACTGTTTAAAATACATAATGCAATCAACCAGGACATACACAATTATAGTTATTATCGCTCATATCCATTTTCACTCTTGGTACATGCAGAATGGATGGCTTTGAGCCAATAAATAAAATTGTGTGTCTGCATTTGGAAAACTGCTTCCATCGTTCCTATCAATTTAAATGATTGAAGAAACCAGTTGTGCTTGGGCAGGATTTTCCAGTCTCGGGACCGCTGAGAGACCAGAACATCCCACCCAAAGTTAACAGACCTATAGTACACTCTCACAAGTATCAGTTACTGATCTTGAGCATCATCTTCAACATTTTTCTTTGATATGAGGGGTGGTGGGGTGGGAGTGGATTTTCAGGGTCTGTTCGCCACAGCTGCAAATCCCATTATGCCTGGAAACTCTCGCGAGAGGACCATATCAGGATTTGCGGTGGGAAGAATTCAGTTTGAGATTTCACCCCCACCCTGTTCATGCCCAGAAAGGGTGTGAATCTGATTACTGTGACATTGACTTAACACTGTTGCTTCCGGGAGCGTTGAATACGCCTCTCGCTGGCATGACATCACGCTGGCGGGAATCACTACTTGTCTCCAACTTTCAAGATGGCCATGCTGAAGGCACAGAGGCCACTGTGGTCCCTGGGTGGTCATGAATATGGCTGGACAGAGCCCTGGCACTGCCTCCTGACAACCTGACAGTGCCAGGTTGACACTGTGGAGGGGCAGGGTCTTGGGCAGAGCCTCTAGGGAACCCCATTGCATGGTGGGGGGAGAAGTCCCCATGCCAGTGATTAAGAGGGGAACTGATGCTGCCAACGATGGATGGGGGAGAGCAGTGATGGGTTGGCTTGATGCCCCAAAGACCCGATGCCGGCAATGATGTAGGGTGGGACTGTGGGTCTGGTCATCGTGATGCCTTGTGTTGGTGGGGGATGGGAGAGAGGGAAAGAGTGGTGACCCAAACATTTAGTGTTGGAGATGGGGAGGGAGTTTGCCAATCTGTGGTCAAGGGCTGGGGATGTTCCTCTTGTCTGTTGAGGGTCATAATGTCCATGGAGGGGGAAATGAAGGGGCCTTTTGCTTTACCTTGAGATCGGGGCACTCTTCCCTGTGGAGTACGCCTTGCCGGCTCTATCAGGCCCCGCTGTGCCACAACAACGCCACAAAACATGCCGCCGTCCCCCCCCTGCTTTTTTGACAAAGTGTCAGTAATCTGGAGTGAAATCCTGGCTGTGTCTCTGAGGAGAAAAACATCGGTTTTCCTTCAGAATCTGAAACGTTGCTGTTTTTGTTTTAGAAAACTCCACCCAAGGTATCGGCAACTTTGTTTTAGTACAGAACTCCCAAGAAAAACAAAATTAATTTGCTGAGTTTAGAAATTTGTAGAACATAAGATATGATCTGAAATGTCAAATCGCAGAAGTTTTATTTGAATTAAAAAAAACAAGACTTATATTTATATTTGACATTTTCACACAATACCCTGAAGAATTCTTGGTGTTTTCATGTGGCTGGTGGTGACTGATCTTAAGGAGGATCGAGTAAATGAAAGAAAGAACATCGTGCATTTACTTGGTGCCTTTCAGGACTTTAAAGTTTAAGGTTTATTAATCAGTGTCACAAGTAGTCATACATTAACACTGCAGTGAAGTTACTGTGAAAATCCCCTAGTCGCCACACTCCGGTGCCTGTTTGGGTACACTGAGGGGGAATTTAGCATGGCCAATGCACCTAACCAGCAAGTCTTTCAAACCTCTTGTCCCAAAGCATATCAGAGCCAATGAGGTACATTTGAGATTGTAGTCACTATTGTGTTGTTAGAAGAACAGCATTCAATTTGTGCACACTGGGCCTCACAAATAGCAAAGTGATAATAAAAAGACTATCTATTTTACTGATGTAGGAAAGGGGATAAATGTTAGTCAGGATTAGGGTTCTGCAACCATGTTCCAAACTGTGATCAATTCCTGGCAAAAGACAGGCAACTCCCGTGAAGAGACTCGGACACCTCCCAGGTCGATAACCAGGCTGTGCAACTGGCGGAAGAAATACATAGTCAGCACATACCATCAGAGAGGGAGCTTGACATCAAGGTATTTGCTGCAAGGTCTGAAGGTAAAAAGTCGCCACCTGAATGCATAGGCACATTAGCCAGCCCATTTTTATATTCTTCTGAGTAAAGAAAATCCAAGCAGACAATGTAACTAATTTAAAATTAGCAGCAACAATGGAGACAGAATCATAATTAATAGAGAAACATAGAAAATAGGAGCAGGAATAGGCCATTCGGCCCTTCAAGTCTGCTCCACCATTCAATATGATCATGGCTGATTCTCTATTCCAACATCCAGCACTCTCCCCATACCTCAAGATACCTTTAAAGGGGGTGATTTTACCACTTTGCCCACTGGTAAAATCACACAAGAACCGGGAAATCAGGTTTGCACCCGACCTCTTGCCTCTCGCAATCTTACTGGCACCAAATATCCGGCACATTCAGCCTCCCGCCCATTTTCGGCAAGAGGCCAAATGAATTAATTAAATATATGTAAAACCTCGTTTAAATGGAAATGACGAGCCCAGGATGCAATCGTCCAGGCTCACTTACCTCTGTGGCCTCGTCGGGCGAGGTTCTTTCTGGCGAGGATCACATATGGTCCCCATGAATGGGGGCCAGTCGTGATGGCCTCACCAGTAGAATGGGAGGCCATTGAGACCCCCAGGCAGGTCGAGGGCAAGGGTAGGGGTGCCACTTCAGCAGTGCAGCCTGGCAATGCAAGCCTGGCAGTGCCAATGCCACTGGTTGGCAGTGCCAGGGGCAGGGCCTGAAAGGGCAGGGCCTAAAGGTGTGGAGTCAGGACAATCGGGTGGGAGGGGGCCCCGCTGCAATTCTGCATCTTGATTGGTAGAGGGTGGGGGGGGCCCACTGCCACTCTGCATCATGATAGGTGGAGGAGGCCCCACTGCCACTCTGCACGTGATTGGTAGGGGACAGGGGAGTGGTGAGCAGTCTGGGTGGTGGTGTGCTCATCCCGAAATCATAAAATCCTGCCCGGTGTCCCCATGCTCTGCCCCTTGCCCGCTCCGATTCCTGTGGTGGGCAAGATAGCAAAATTCAACCCATGTCCTTTTGATTTCAGTCTTCCTGGGACTTCTCTTTCATATCCTGGTTTCTAGAAATACCTGTTTTTCAGCTTCTTGGACTTACTTTCTGCCCCTCACTCCATTGTCCCTCTGCTGACAGTTTCTGTGAGAGCTGCTTTCTTCTCAGGTACCTAGTTCCAGCATAAAACCAAACTCAAACATTCTTCCTAACCTAAGGTTGCTAAGTAACAGCCTAGTCTTTCTTTAACCCTGCTGAATTTCATGCTGTAAACCCTTACTTGCAATGCAGGCACAGGTTGGAATGCCATGCAGACACTTTTGTTTAATATGAACTACCTGAAATTTTAACCCTTTTTTATGCAGGAACACAAAATTAAACTTGTACCTTGTTTCTAATACCCACAAATACAAATATTGATCACTTAAAAATGACCTCTGTTCCCTGACATTCCCTGTTTTCTCCCTCTCTCCTTTTTAAACAGTGGGGTTATATTTGCCACCCTCCAATCTGCTGGCACTATTCCAGAAGCTATAGAATTTGGGGAGATGACAACCAACACATCCACTATTTCCTTTAGTATATAGATGTACCCTGGGATATAGATTATAACGTTAATGTTTCACGTCGATGACCTCTTATCAGAACTGGTCAAAGTTAAAGGTATAGTAGGATTTGAAGAAGCAGCACATGACAGAAGAAAAAAAAGAAAGGTATGTGATAGGGTGGAAGACAGGACAGATTAAATGACAGAATAAATCATACACGGCAAAAGACAATGGTGGCTGGGCGGCACGGTGGCACAGTGGTTAGCACTGCTACCACACAGCGTCAGGGTGACTGTCTGTGTGGAGTTTGCACGTTCTCCCCGTGTTTGCGTGGGTTTCCTCCGGGTGCTCCAGTTTCCTCCCACAGTCCAAAGATGTGCGGGTTAGGTTGATTGGCCATGCTAAATTGCCCCATAGTGTCAAGGGGACTAGCAGGGTAAATGCATGGGGTTAGGGCCTGGGTGGGATTGTGGTCGATGCAGACCTGATGGGCCAAAAGGCCTCCTTCTGCACTGTAGGGAGTCTGTGAAAGGACAGGAAAAAAAGCAAAGAAATAATAGATTTGTCTAGAGCAGGTGAGCTGCAGTCTGAAAGCAAAAATTGGAAAATAAAAGCAAAACATGCAAATAAAAAGGAAACAAAATGGAGGGTTTACCAATACTTTAGGGGTAGAAATTGTTGACTACGGGAGGCTTTAAAGTGTCTAATGGAAAGACGAGGTGCTGGACTTCAAGCTTACCTTGTCCTTCACCGGAACAGTGCAGCAGCCCAAGACAGAGATGTCAGTATGAGACCAAGGTGGAGAATTAAAATGGCAAACCATCAGAAGCGCAGGGTCATGCTTGCGGACTCAACAGAGGTGTTCCGCAAAGTGGTTATCAATCTGCATTTGGTCTCCTCATTGTAGGGGCGACCACATTGTGGTGAGCCATCGTTGGTTACCACTGTGGGGTTATTCTAATGTTGCTGTTGGGTTAGGGGTTGACACTGTGGGGTTGTTATAATGTTGTTGTTGGGCTAGGGTGTTTACACTGTGGGATTAATATACCTGTGGTGGATGCTGTTATGGCACATCCCAGTCGGGCCCCGCCTCCTGGGAGAGGTATAAGACCCTCTGCTCAGGCGGGACCCCTCCAGTCTGGAATGGTGTACTCGTGATTAGATAGTTCCATTGTTTGTCAATAAAAGCCTTCAATTGCTGAAGCCTTGTACCTCGTGCTTGATTGTCGCGCATCACACATTGTGAGTAGCGGATAAAGAATATTAAATTGAAAGCAGTATACTTAAATCTCTGCTTTACCTGGAAGTAGTGTTTGGGGCCTTGAATAGTGAGGAGAGAGGAGGTAAAAGAACAGGTGTTACATCTCCTGCATTTATGTAAAACGGCCCCATGGGAAGGGGAACGGGATGTTGAGGGTGATCGAGGAGTGGACCAGGGCATCACAATGGGAATGGTCCCTTCGGAAAGCGGACAGGGGAGGCGAAGAAGTGTTTGGTGGTGGCATCACGCCGGAGATGACTGAAATGGAAGAAAATGATCTGTTGAATCTGGAGGCTGGTGGGGTAGAGGTGACGTTCTGGCAAACAGGGGAAGGGATGAGAGCAGAAGTGCAGGAGACATGGAGGCCACAGTTAAGGGCCCTGTCAACCATGGTGAGGGATGTAGGCTGGAATCCACAGCTGAGGAGAAAAGGCGACATCTCTGATAGGCTGGTGTGAAAAGACTGCCTCATCAGAAGGGATGCAACAGAGACGGAGGAACTGAGAGGGTCACAATTGCCGGTATGACATAAATCAGAGAGTATGCTTAAAGTCGCTTGTGGTTCCAAAACCAAAGAGAGAAATGAATTGTGAAGTAACACCATGTTGCACTTATATCGCATTCTTGAGGGTAATAACACATCCTAAGGCACTTCTTAGGGATGTTAGAAAGCAAAATCTACTTCCGAGCCACCTAAACAGATACCAGGGAAAGATCTATTTCTTTGACCAAAGTTAAAGAGGAAAGATGTGTGGAGCAGTTTAGGGAGGGAATTCCAGTGCTTAAAGCTTTGGTAGTTGAAGACGTGGCCATCAATGGTAAAGTGATGAAGAGTAGAATGCTCGGGAGGCATACATTGGAGGAGCACAACTTCAGACAAGTTCAGAGAATGAGAGGAGATCTCAGAGACTTGTAAAATTCTAACAGGACTAGACAGGCGAGATGCAGGGAGGATATTCTGATGGTGGGTGAGTCCAAAACCAGGGGTCACAGTCTAAGGATTCAGGGTAGACCATTTAGGACAGAGGTGAGGAGACATTTCTTCACCCAAAGAGTGGTGAGCCTGTGGAATTCATTACTACAGGAAGTAGTTGATGCCAAAACATTGAATATATTCAAGAGGCAGCTAGATATAGTACTTGAGGCGAATGGGATCATAGGTTATGGAGAAAAAGCAGGATTAGGCTATTGAATTGGACAATCAGCCATGATCATAATGAATGGCAGAGTAGGTTCGAAGGGCAAATGGCCTCCCCCTGCTACTCTCTTCTATGTTTCTATCTTTAAGGATTGTAGGCGAGGGGAGATTACAGAGAGAGGTGGACCCTGGAGGGATCTGAAAGTAAGGATGAGAATTTTTTAAATGGAGACATTGTTTAACTGAGAGTCAATGTAGATTAGTGAGGGCAGGGGAAAGAAAATTCTCCCAAAGCGATTACTTGGGGAGGGATTTTCTGTTCCCCCACCACAGCATTGTGGAGGTGGAGGCAGCCCTCCTATGGTCAATGATGGGATCTCCCAGTTCCATCGCTGTCAGTGGGTTTTCCGTTGTTTGCCCTTCCGCCTCCAGGGAGCCTGCAGTTGCCATCATTGGGACCAGAAAATCCCACCAGTGGGTATGACCGGAAAATCCCACTTTTGATCACTTCTTGTGTTTCCCAGAGTAAGGTTGTACAGAGAATTTATCTGATAAGACTGTTCTATTTGAATGTCAATAAAATGAGAAAATTCTAAAGTTGATATTTGGTATATCGTGGCTGGAAGAACCGGAATCTTACAACCCTGAATTATAACCTAGGTAGAGAAGTACTTGGTCATGTGCTTAATCATAGAAATCATCTCTCTTGCATTCATTACAAATTAATAATAGTTCAAGAAGAGGTTTAAATGTCATCGTTGATACAGTCAACTGTATTATTATAATGCTCAACCTACTGGATGCTTTATATTTAGGTCCTGAAAGATTATGGTCACGGTAGCACAGTGGTTAGCACTGCTGCTTCACAGCTCCAGGGACCTGGGTTCGATTCCCGGCTTGGGTCACTGTCTGTGTGGAGTTTGCACATTCTCCTCGTGTCTGCGTGGGTTTCCTCCGGGTGCTCCGGTTTCCTCCCACAGTCCAAAGATTTGCGGGTTAGGTTGATTGGCCATGCTGAAATTGCCCCTTAGTGTCCTGGGATGCATAGATTAGAGGGATTAGTGGGTAAAATATGTAGGGATATGGGGGTAGGGCCTGGGTGGGATTGTGGTCGGTGCAGACTCGATGGGCCGAATGGCCTCTTTCTCTACTGTAGGGTTTCTATGATTTCTATGAAATACATTTTCAATTCAGAAAATTGAAGAAAACAGAATTACTTGAATATAGAATGCAGAAAACAGGGTTTCAACTTGATTTTTACCCAGGAAGCTTTCTGATTGTTTCTTTGGAATATACCTCATATTTCTACGTTTCTATAGCTATAGCTCTTGGAGTTCAAGGGATATGCGGGGGGTGGGGTGGGCAGGAGGAAGGTGGGATCAGGATATTGAGTTGGATGATCAGCCATGATCAAAATGATGTTATAATTCAGGTCAGAAACTCCAAAGTGTTTTATGAAGTCCGCCTGGATCATAAGTTTTGCAATTTGAACTTGGCTAGGGTAAGCACGAGATGTTTCAATCAAGGTACGACTCAAATGACCCACCAGGGAGCTTTTAGCAAACAAAGTTTATGTAAGAATGCAGTTAAAATGTATAGAAAGAAAATTAGCTACAACTTTTACCAATTACAAATAAGAAAAAAAAACAACCATGGTATTGTATAAATCTTAACAGCTAAATACCGTTCCAGCCAAATGAATCCCATAAACAAAACCCTTGCCACAGGTTTAGCACAGAAAATACAAATGCTCACCTGATGCTGGAATTCAGTCCTTTGGTTGGATGCTGCAGGTTTCTTGATACACACACAGAGAAGCTTGATGTTAGAACAGCTTCCCAAAACATCACGGGGAGAGAAAGAGACAGAGGTTCTAGGTACTAACTAGCAAACCACCAACAGCAGAATTTTCACTCCAGGAAGGCCAGGAGACTTGTTTCCAGCTAACCAGCAGAATTTCCAATACCAGGGAGAGAGAGAACAAAACAGAACTTTTCAGTCTGATGTCCAAACATCTTCAAACCAAAAAGGTAGCCAGCAGAATTTACAATCCAGGGAGAGAGAGAGAACCTGCCTGCCACTTGACAACCAGGAAGCTTCTGATTCTAAATCCAAAACTGAACCCGAATCCTTGGATTCTTCTGTGGAGGAACCACCTGACTTGTCAATCAATCTTCTCCCTCACAATGTAGGGTCATAATAAAATCCCAGAAAGTAGCTGAGGCCCTCAAGTAAAAATATCGCAAAACTCCATTTAAACCATTGAAGCAGCAATAAAAGGACTTTTAACAGATAGCTCAGCAACAAATAAAAGAAAGGCGGCATGGTGGCACAGTGGTTAGTACTGCTGCTTCACAGCGCCAGGGACCTGGGTTCGATTCCCGGCTTGGGTCACTGTCTGCGTGGAGTTTGCACATTCTTCCTGTGTCTGCGTGGGTTTCCTCCGGGTGCTCCCGGTTTCCTCCCACAGTCCAAAGATGTGCGGGTTAGGTGAATTGGCAATGCTAAATTGCCCCTTAGTGTCCCGGGCGGGATGCGTAGGTTAGAGGGATTAGCGGGTAAATATGTGGGGATATGATCTGGGTGGGATTGTGGTCGGTGCAGACTCAATGGGCTGAATGGCCTCTTTCTGCATTGTAGGGTTTCTATGAAAGCCCAAAGCTGTTTAACTGCAGAGAACATGATTTAAAAAAAACATTTCTTAAAGGCATACTAACGTCACAATGAATAGCAGAGCAGGTTCAAAGGGCCGAATGGCCGACCACCTGCTTCTATTTTCTATGTTTCTATAGTATCTCTCCCTTGCTGAGCGCAAGTAAGGGAAATAATGGACATGAAGAACATCAAAAGAAAAAGTGCAAGTGGATTATATTTGTTTTAATTAGGTTATCCAGCTCGCAGTTAAAGGACCCTACAAATTCTGAAGTACCAGAAAACAGCTTAAAATGACCGAGAGAGTTAAATACTGTATTTAAATATTGAAATATTTTCTCCTGTATCAAATTACCATTTGTACTATGTGGTCTGTTAGCATGTCCAATTCCACTCAACAGAAAGTTTAGAAACATCCATTGGGAAATCAATCTTGATTCCAATAGAGTTGTGATATAAGAGTAGATTTGCAGTCATCAGCTCTGCTACTACTCATCCACTACAGAGTTAAGGTTCATCAGCCTCTCGATTATCTTTTCTAGTGAGAATCAATAGTGTTGGGAAAGGGTCCAAAATGCAAACAGCCTTATTTAGTGTTCGTTTTAGCCGCATGGCTCTGAGAATATGAGGCACTAATTTCACCCAGTGCTTTTTTAAAAAATCTGACCTGCCACACTGAGTATCGTATAACATCAAGCATCTGTTCTCAATAACTCCTTCAAATGTCTAAGAAACCAGGTGTGGAAATGGTTCCAATACTTATTCTTTTCTTCTTATAAAAAAAACTTGGGGCTGGATTTTGGCAACCAAAGTGGGCAGGTTGAGTTGGGAAATTTCCAGATTTACCAGACGCAGCCTTCATAAAAAGTTCTCATTCCAAGGGAACGGGTTGGGGGGAGTGAGGGGGTAGGAGGGGTGTGGCTGCTAGATGCAATCTGAGGCATAGGCCTCAGAAACAGAGCACAGGGAACCATGTAGGGTGGGGGGGGGGTGTGTGGCAGGTACGTGCCAAGACCCAAGACAAGCTTATTGGAAGCCCCCTTCCCTCAATCCTGTGGGACTTTGTTCTGGTTGTTTAACAAACTAATAGACCCTCATGCCCTCACTCCTCACACCCCCTCACCTTTCCACCCAACCCTAATTGCCCTCATATCCTGCAAGCCAACCCATGTCCTGAAAGCCCCCTATCCATCCACAAAACCCTCATACCCTCCATAACCATTCACCCGGTATCCATCATAGGAAGACCTCAGTAATTATAGGGAGATGAAAAAAATAAACTTCTAACCATCCAATACAGCTCTCACTCCTCCACACTTAATACCAAAAACCTATTCATAAAACATATTCATAGCTTTTAAATAATTCATAGCTCAAATGGGAATCTCTGATTTTATGAACAAACCTTACATCAAAGACAGGTGATCCTTTAATAGACTCTTTAAACTGTCAATCAAATTATGAACTTAGAATGAACTTCTGAGATAATTGTTGTTTTTGAAACTGAGCCAAATATTTATCATGGTATATGATGGTTTATCATGTTCATAAAATCAGATTTTCCAATGCTAATTAAAAGTGTTGAGTTCAGCTACTTAAAGTCTGTGATTCCCAAAGCACTTTGCACAATCTTTATTTGGTTGGCAATCAAGGTCATATCGTAAAGGAAATGAAAATGCAGCTGGGTGGGTAGGGTGGCATGGTGGGTAAGGAAGCAGGGAGGTAGATGGGAGGGTGAGCAGGATGGATAGAGTGGTGAGCTTGGGACAGATCGGGTCATGGGGGAGTTGGAGGGTAGGGGGAGTCTTGTTGGTGGGAAGGATGTGGGGCAGTTATTAGGTTACACCATGAGTTAGACATGGGAAGAAATATTGTTTCCGTTTCATTTTATAAACAATGGTAGCTGCTGCCTGGGCTGCCAGAAGAAAACAATGTCTCTGTAAAGGCCTCTTTGAGAGCTCCAGGGCTGATAACCTAAGTCACAGCAAGTATGCCTGAGTTATGCTAACTAATTTTAAAGAGGGCGGTTTAAGTCTATAAGAGGAATATTGCTTGGATTGGAACTCAGTGATAGGTTGACAGTTAAGGCTTGTATCTTGTCGTGTTTAAGTATCATTCAGTTGTTAAAGGTTAAGCTGATTAATTTCTTACAATTAAACTATGCTGTTAAATAAGGGTTGTTTTGATAAATGTTTCCCAGTTTGCTAGTAAATTTGCACCTGGACTAAAACATCTTATCCCCACACTCATGCCAAAATGGAAAATTGTTGGGGTCTAGCCTGGCTTCATATTATACCTTCGGGTTTATGATCTGGTACCCTAATAAATCATAAAGCCAACTAATTCATGACTTCATTGTTAAATCTTAAACATTGACTGCCTGACAGACAAAGAAGGCAATGCATATAACTAAGCCATTCAGGGTTACATTTTCATTTTCAGGACAAACAGGCTAGATCTGCTCGACAGCTCTCATGCCATGCAATTTACCATTACAATAATGGCTTCATAGTGTTATGGTTCAGGTTAGAAACTCCAGAGTGTTTTATGAAGCCCACCTGAATCATAAGGCCACCCCCACTTGGAATATAGTGTTCAATTCTGGTCGCCACACTACCAGAAGGATGTGGAGGCTTTGGAGAGGGTACAGAAAAGATTTACCAGGATGTTGCCTGGTATGGAGGGCATTAGCTATGAGGAGAGGTTGGAGAAATTTGGTTTGTTCTCACTGGAACAATGGAGGTTGAGGGGCGACCTGATAGAAGTCTACAAGATTATGAAGGGCATGGACAGAGTTGATAGTCAGAAGCTTTTTCCCAGGGTGTAAGAGTCAATTACTAGGGGGAATAGGTTTAAGGTGCAAGGTTTAAAGGAGATGTATGAGGCAGGTTTTTTTTTTTTACACAGAGGGTGGTGGGTGCCTGGAACTCGCTGCCGGAGGAGGTAGTGGAAGCGGAAACGATAGTGACTTTTAAAGGGTGTCTTGACAAATACATGAATAGGATGGAATGGAGGGATATGGTCCCCGGAAGGGTAGAGGGTTTTAGTTAAGCCGGGCAGCATGGTCGGTGTAGGCTTGGAGAGCCGAAGGGCCTGTTCCTGTGCTGTAATTTTCTTTGTTCTTTATAAATTTTGCATCTTGAATTTGGCTAGGGTAAGCATGACATGTTCAGGTATGTTTCAAAAAGAGCCACTGGGGAGCTTTTATCAAACTAAGTTTATTTAAGAATATAAATAACATGTATGGTAAGAAAATTAGCAAGAACCTTTATCGATGACAAACAAGAAACAAAACAACCTCTATAATGTATAACCCTTAACAAAGATACCTAATGTGTTCCAATCAAACCAAAACCCTTGCCATATACAAAACCTTTTAAACAGGTTCAATACAGCAAACTCTACTGCTCACGTGATAATGGAAATGGAGTCCTTTGATTGAAGTCTGCAGTTCTCTGGATTCACTCCACACAGTTTGAAGACAAGACAGCTTCCCAAAGCACCAGAAAGACTCTGGTCGAACCCCCGACAACAGCAGATTTTCACCCTTCAGTGAAACAAGAGAATTTCCAAAGAAAAAAAAAGAGATGGAACACTTCTTTTTAGCTTGCTGTGCCCTCTAAATCTCAAACTCAAACCTGCAGCTCCAAACTGAAAATGAAAAAGAACCGTCCAAAAACACATGACCGTACTCCTAACAATGCAGGATCGTAAAACTAGTCCCAGAGTAAACACAGACACAAACCCATTTAAGCCACTTAAGTAGCAATAAAAAGACATTTCTAGTCAAGCTGGCAACAATGACATCACTGAAGCTGTGAGCTGCAGAAGTCTTGTTTTTAAAAAAACCTTTCTTAAAAGGTACATGAACATCGCAGTAGCACTTGTTGCATTTATCTACATCAGAGAAGAGAAGGTGCTCATCTGAGACTGGTCTGTGGGGCGTAGTCATCAGCTCATTAATTTCAAGTTAACACATTGCAGTAGAACATTATTATCCAGTTTGCAGGCAACAGGTTAAAATTTCTTACAGCGTCCTTGTCATGGAAGACAATCAACACTACCAATGTAATGCAATCGATATCTCATTAAACAGAAAAATAAGATGAGAATCTTTGAATGCATTTCAGCCTGAGCCTATTTAAATCTATTCCAACTCAAACCAAAATGCACACAGCAAAATCGCCCCCCCCCCCCGCCCCCCCCCCCCCCCGCCCCCCTCCAGGTTAGCCCCCCCCCGCCCCCCCCTCCAGGTTAGCCCCCCCCCCCGCCCCCCTCCAGGTTAGCCCCCCCCCCCGCCCCACCCCCCCCCCCCCCCCCCTCCCCTCCAGGTTAGCCTCCTGTATCCATGTTATTTATACATTCAATAAGGTCAGGACCTTTCCTAGTTGCCCTTCAAATCATCCCAAACTGGTGGTAAAGGTACATAGGAAAAGTCATACAAAGCTACAAGTTCATCAATATAGTCTCAGTATTCTTTGCATTAAACTCTTGACCTCTCCCCTCCACTCTCAGCAGCAGCCTCCGTCCCTCCCCCCTCGATCTCACTATCAGCACCCCACCTGCCGCCCAGTACCATGGTCAAAGTGCCCCTTGTCTTATTCCTGGCCAGTCTGATTTCAAATGGGATGGAGAAAGAGACATTATGAATATATACAGAGAACAAAGTCAGTTATTTGTTATCTATAGAAACATGGAAAACAGAAGCAGGAGTACACCATACGGCCCACGGAAAACACTTAAAACAGCTAAATTATTAATATAGACAGGATTAGTCACTAAATCACTATCATCTTATCAGTATCACATTTGACAAGATATTGTGATCAGTTTTCTGTTTCAGCGTTTTTGGTAATAGAGAACCTTATAGCTTTGTACCATTAGAATTCTCTGAACCAGGAAGAATTTTGAACAAATACACTGGAATGGTGCACCATGAATATTTGTAAGTTATTTGTCATGCAAACCAATATTATACATAAAAAGTAATTGCGTTTATATAGCACCTTTCGTAATCTCAGGGCATCCCAAAGCACTTTGCAGTTAAGATGGTTCTGATGAAGGGTCATCCAGACTCGAAACGCTGGCTCTATTCTCTCTCCACTGATGCTGTCAGACTTGCTGAGATTTGCAGCATTTTCTGTTTTTGTTTCAGATTCCAGCATCCATAGTAATTTGCTTTGATTACAGCCAAGGAAATGCTTTTAGTCACTGTTCTTACATGTGAAACACGCAGCCAATGACACACGACAAACTCTCACAAACAGCAAAGTGATCATGACTTTGGGCAGCACAGTGGTTAGCACTGCTGCCTCACAGCGACAGGGGCCCAGGTTCAATTCCGGCCTCGGGCCACTGTCTGTGTGGAGTTTGCACATTCTCCCTGTGTCTGTGTGGGTTTCCTCCGGGTGCTCCAGTTTCCTCCCACGGTCCAAAGATGTGCGGGTTAGGTTGATTGGCCATGCTGAATTGACCCTAGTGTTAAGGATATTAGCAGGGTAAATGTGTGGGGTTGCGGGAATAGGGCCTGGGTGGGATGTGATCAGTACAGACCCAATGGGCCGAATGGCCTCCTTCTGTACTGTAGGGATTCTATGAGCAGATGGTCTGTTTTTGTGATGTTGACTGAGGGGGTAAATACCAGCTAGAACTCCCCTGCTCTTCTTTGAAATAGCACTATTGGATCCACCAGAAAGTCTCACATCACGTCCAAAGATGACACCTCTGACAGCTCAGCAATCCCTCGGTACTGTACCAGGGTGTCAGTCTTGCTTTTGACATTCAGGACCTAGAATGGGACTTCAACCCACAACTCATCTGAGTGTGCTACCAGCTGAACCAGGGCTGACACTTAGCATTTGAAATGTGAGTCATTACAGATGGCAATGGCACTCAAGATGCAAAAGTCGATAAATAACTTGTAAAATTTCATTCAGAAAGAACTATTTCTCTGGCAATATTGAACTAATCAAAGTATAAATGATTTTAGATTATATTACATTGTCGTATTTGCTAACAAAACACTGAGGAGCAGAATTCATTAACAGGAGTAGACCATCATTCCTTCTAGCCCCCCATTCCAACTTCAAACAAAATTATAGAGACACATTTGTAAACTAAATTAATACGATGAATGTTGAACCTGAAAACACATCCTTTTTTGCTGGCTAGTAACAATCTCATTTCTTGTTCCCCATCTTTTCTTGTGTCTGTTCCACATGTTTAACTACGTTTTTAACGAAAATGTTTTCCCTGAATTTTGCACTGTCTATGGTCACCCTTCACAGAATCTCATGAAATGTTACAATACAGTCAGAGGCCATTCAGCCTATTGGATTTATGCCAGCTCTCCATATGAGCAATTTACCTAGTGCCATTCCCCCGCGTTCCTCCCATAGCCCGGCACTTTCTTCCATTTCAAATAACAATCCAATTCCTTCTCAAAAGCCTTGATTGAACTGGCCTCCAGTCCGCACTCTCAGACAGTACATTCCAGATCCTTTCCACTTGCTGTGTGAAAACATTTTGTCTCATGTCACCATTGTTTTGTACGCCAATCCTCTTAAATCTGTGCCCTCTTGTTCTCAGTCCTTCCACCACTGGGAACAGTTTTTCCTGTCTACTCTGTCCAGATCCCTCATGATTTTGACCCCCTCTATCAAATCTCCTCTCAACCTTCTCTTCAAGGAAAATAGTCCCAACTTCTCCAAACAATTCAATCTATCCATGTAACCAAAGTTCTTCATCCCTGATGAAGATGATCCATCTCTTGAATCCTTTCTACACTCTCTGATGCCTTCATAAATTTCCTAAAGTGTGCACCTAGAAATGGGTGTGATATTCCAATTGAGACCAAACCAATGTTCAGTACAAGTTTAACCTAACTTCTCTGCTTTTATATTCTCTACCCATATTAATAAAGCTGAGGATGCCATAAGCCTTATTGACTGACCATAGTCTCAACCTAAGATAAAAGCAAAATACTGTGGATCATACAATCCCTACAGTGCAGAAGGAGGCCATTTGGTGCATTGAGTCTGCACCGACAATAATCCCAACTAGGCTCTATCCCTGTAACTCTACATATTTACCCTACTAATCCCTCTAACCTATGTATCCCGGGACACTAAGGGACAATTTAGCATGCCCAATGCACCTAACCAGCACATCTTTGGACTGTGGAAGGAAACCGGAGCACCTGGAGGAAACCCCCGCAGACACGGGGAGAACGTGCAAACTCCACACAGACAGTGACCCAAGCCAGGAATTGAACCCAGGTCCTTGGAGCTGTGAGGCAGCAATGCTAACCACTGTGCCACCCAAATGCTGGAATCTGAAGCAAAAACAGAAAATGCTGGAAAATCTCAGCACGTCTGACAGCATCTGTGGAGAGAGAATAGAGCCAATGTTGAGAGTCAGAGTTGTGATCCCAATGTCTCCTGCCAACTTCAATGATTTATGCACTTCATGCGCAGATCCCTCTGCTCCTGCACCCACTTTAGGATTGTATCCTTTATTTTATACTGTCCCTCCATGTGTTTCCTACCAAAATGAATTACTTCACATGTCTGCATCAAATTTCAGTTGCCACTTGTGTGCCTATATCACCAATCTATTTATATTCTCCTGAAGTGCTACACCATCCTTCTCACTGTTCACAATGCTTCCAAAGTTTTGAGGCATCCACAAATCTGAAATTGTACTCCATGCACCAAGGTTGAGGCTGTTAACATACGTTAGGAAGAGCAAAAGTCCCAATACCAACCCTTGGAGAACTCCAGTACAAACCTTCCTCCAGTCCGAAAAACATCCATTAACCACTACTTTCTGTTTCCTGTCATTCCACCAATTTCATACAAAGAGGGCTCCTGAGGCAGGTTGGCCATGCTAAATTGCCCCGTAGTGTAAGGGAGACTAGCTAGCATAAATGCATAGGGTTATGGGCATAGGGCCTGGTTGGGATTGTGGTCAGTGCAGACTCGATGGGCTGAATGGCCTCCTTCTGCACTGTAGTCACAGGTAGATAGATTTCTGATCAGTAAGGGAATTAAGGGTTATGGGGAGTGGGCGGGTAAGTGGAACTAAACCACTATCAGATCAGCCATGATCTTATTGAATGGCGGGGCAGGCTCGAGGGGCTAGATGGCCTACTCCTGCTCCTAGTTCTTTGTTATAGAAAATCATAGAAACCCTACAGTACAGAAAGAGGCCATTCGGCCCATCGAGTCTGCACCGACCACAATCCCACCCAGGCCCTACTCTCATATCCCTACATATTTTACCCACTAATCCTCTAACCTACGCATCTCAGGACACTAAGGGCAATTTTTAGCATAGCCAATCAACCTAACCCGCACATCTTTGGACTGTGGGAGGAAACCGGAGCACCAGGAGGAAACCCACGCAGACACGAGGAGAATGTGCAAACTCCACACAAACAGTGACCCAAGCCTGGAATCGAACCCAGGTCCCTGGAACTGTGAAGCAGCAGTGCTAACCACTGTGCTACCATGCCGCCCAACTGTGCTACCGTGCTGCCTTATGTTCTTATGTAGGGATTCTATGATTTATTGCTTCTGTGCTTTTTAGTCCACAAGCTCGAACTTGCCTGCAAGTCTGTTGAGCGGCACTTTTTCAAATGCCTTCTGGAAGTTTATTGTATATAATACTACTAATTTTTAGAATCTGCAATATCTATGCCTTTTATTCCGTAACCATAGTTTAAAATTAAGTGGTTCAGATTTGACCTTTTGTTTGGCAATTAACAATCAAGGCACTTGGGAAATGGGAAAACAGTTGTTTGTGAAGAAACAATTTTTAAAAATTGTTTTATGATGGAGAGCGCATTTGAGTCTTGAGCGGAGTCTGTCTTGACGGCCATGACATGATTCGATGCTTGTTTTTGAATCAGTTTAAAGGAATAGCTAAAGCAGCCTGAACTTAGGATGACACTTTGGGTGGGAATTTCCAGCCATGCTCACCCCAAGTCCAGAAAATCTCACCCAAGGTCAACGGACCTTTTCATGGTCCATGTCCTGCCAGCTACAATTCCTGTGGTGGACAGGACAGGAAGATTCCACCCCTTATGTTTATACAGACCATGCATTGCTATAATTGATTTGTACCAGAGAGAAAACCTTTTATTCTCTGATATTACGATAAGAAGTGGTTTTAACTATTGATTTTAATAGCTTTAGTGGGGGGCTTAGGCTAAGGCATGTTGACAACAGAATGTGACTTCATTTATGTCTTCTCTGTTTTTGGAAGGAAATGTGCATTTGTTTGTAATGGAATGTAACCTTCGAGTTTATGAGCTATAAAGCAGGGCTTGTTGCAAAGCTGGGGGTGAAATGAGGTGATTTGTGTTCTATGGCCAACAGGAGGAGTGAACTTGGACCATCTCCAAAAAAGGAAGGAGGAATGGGAGACCGGAGGATAAAAGTTGAAAAATTGTGATCCTCGTTGGCACAGTGTTACCATGGCTTCTGGGGTGTAGTTCGCCTGGACACGATTCTACATCACTGCAAAGACAATGAAAGGAGAGAGACATTGGGGTGAATTTTCCCGTTCCGCCTGCCACATGAATTGTAGCGGATGAGGGACGGACCATAGAAAGGTCCGTTGACTTCAGACGGGATTTTCCGGTTTTGGGGCGAGTGTGGCTGGAAAATCCTTCCCATTGTCTGTGCTAACAAGTACAAGAGTTTTTGGGATCTTGAGAGATGAAGATCTGTAGTCTACATTGCTTCTTGTATGTGTAAAATCTTGTTTAATAAATTCTATTTGGTTCATAAATACTAGTTATTTGTACCTTGTTGATCAAGCACAACTAAGGAGTCTAGTGTTAGAAGTTTAAAATTTGGACGAGAGTTTTTTTTAAAAATGGAAAGAGTTTTGCACCTCAACATCTTCTTACACCATGTACACCATATTGACAGTGTTACCCTGACAAACCTTTTCTGTTATCTCTTCAAAAAACTTAGTTTGAAACCATGATCCTTTGTTGTTCGATTTCCTCCACAGTGGAAGACATTAATGGAATTTTAATCCTTGTACAGTCCTGCTTTTTAAAAGAGGGATGTTTGGCCGGAATTCTCCAGCCATTCACACTGGCAGGATTCTCAGGTCCTGCCGCCACCCGCGGGTTTCCCACCAGTGTGGGGTGATGTCAATGGCAATTCCCATTGACAGCAGCGGGACCAGAGAATCCCACTGCTGGCAGACAATGTGCCACCTCCTGCTGGCGGGAAATATGCAGCTGAGAGGCCGGAGAATCTCGCCCGTAGTGAAGTAGTTTCATATCTCTATTCACTGCAACTTCTATTGCACACCATTATCAACCAGATGGCAGCCAGGTCCCCCTGTGCCTATCAACCAGCCACTTTCTAACCTAATATCAAGCTATCTTTCCCATTCGTCCAAATGTTGAGTGGTTACCTATGGAAGGGGGATAATGTGAAATCCATTACATCAGTTCTCTGGAACAAGAAATTTCAGTTATTCATTTTTCCCACTGATGCAAAGATCTTTATTGAGTCTAAATCTAATTCTGTATGAGCAATTCATAATTGTCCTTTGACAAATGAAGAAATGATAGTCTTCTTTTCATTGTTTGCTAATGTTCAGGAAGCCATTTTGGTTCTTCAAAATAGCACATGATACATGCAAATACCCCGTTAGCGTTTCTCACTCACAATGCACCACTGTTAACTTGCATTTGTCTTTTTCTCCAAAATTAGCAGGAGAAGAAAGAACAAGAGAAATGTATCATCAAACCACAAAGAAACATCCACAGCTTTGCATGAACAGCAGTAAAGCCATGGGTATATTAAGATGGCGTATGAGTAGTTATTAACATTCCTTATACGAACAAGCACCAAAACAGAGAAAATCTTTAACGTAATTATCTTTTTCAAGGAACAGCAGGAGCGGTTTTCAATTGTTAAAACGAAACTCCTGGTGAGATATTTAATTCAGAATGATTTCAAATCTTCATAAGGACAGCAGCAGTGGATATCTGTCATAGATAAGACAACATTCACATGAACAAACTACTCATCCGGTAAAAGACTTTTACAGACCTTAATTTCTTGCAGTGAAAATTGCTGTTCATCATTATTCCATCTTTTGTACATTGTCCACTTCAATCAACAGAATTATTTTTAGCTTTTTCCCCTCCCTTTCTAAGCTGCAACCAAAAGAGTGAGATGAATTGGACTGATGATTTCTATCTTCTTCATCACCGTAAAGAGCTGATAGATCTTGTTCACAAAGAGGTGAGACAAGCCTGATTCAATCTTTCACTTACACGTCAACATGTTTCATTAGAATTTCATCCACTATCTTATCTTAAGGCCCCAGCCACAATTGGTCAAATTCTGATGCTGTGGAGAGTTTTAAATAGAATTGGGGATCCGGATTTCGCCAAGTCATTCCGAAGGGCCGGTTGGAAGAATGGATTTCAGGAGATATGCAGTCATTCCGTTAGCTTGCAGTCAAAAGTGGCGAACAGATTATTTTGATGCAGATCAATTTTGTCATCCACCTGTTCTGTTCAGTGAGTATTTAGTAACTGTGACAAGAACTAATTACTTCTTGAAGTTAGGGCAGAGACATTGGGCTGAATTTTTCAGCTTCTCACGCCAGCGGGATTTTCTGGTCCCGCTGCAGTGAATGGAGATTTGGTTGAGCGCCAAATTCCCCGTCCTCGCTGTAAGCGGCGGCAGGGTGTGAACGGCCGGAAAATCCCAGCCACAGGGTGGGATTTTCCTCCACCTCCATGGCGCGTTTCACAATGGCGGGAGGCAGCGGGGTTTCCCGTCGAACACACCCGGGAAACCCAGGGTGGGGTTCGCCATCGGTTCACCATCTCACCAGTGTAAACATCAGCAAGATTTCAGTACAGTCATAGAGGTTTACAGAATGGAAACAAGCCCTTCGGCCCAACTTGTCCTTGCCACACTTTTTTTTTAAAACCCTAAGCTAATCCCAATTGCTTTTGGCCCAGATCCCTCTATACGCATGTTGCCCATGTAACTGTCTAAATGCTTTTTAAAAGACAAAATTGTACCCACCTCTACTACTACCTCTGGCAGCTCATTCCAGACACTCACCACCCTGTGTGTGAAAAAATTGCCCCTCTGGACACTTTTGTATCTCTCCCCTCTCACCTTTAACCTATGCCCTCTAGTTTTAGACTCCCCTACATTTGGGAAAAAATATTGACTATCTAGCTGATCTGTGCCACTCATTATTTTATAGACCTCTATAAGATCACCCCTCAGCCTTCTATGCTCCAGAGAAAAAAGTCCCAGTCTATTCAGCTTCTCCTTATAACTCAAACAATCAAGTCCCGGTAGCATCCTAGTAAATCTTTTCTGCACTCTTTCTAGTTTAATAATATCCTTTTTATAATAGGGTGACCAGAACTGTACACAGTATTCCAAGTGTGGCCTTACCAATGTCTTGTACAACTTCAACAAGACGTCCCAATCCTGTATTCAATGTTCTGACCGATGAAACCAAGCATGCTGAATGCCTTCTTCACCACTCTGTCCAACTGTGACTCCACTTTCAAGGAGCTATGAACATGTACCCCTAGATTTCTTTGTTCTGTAACTCTCCCCAACGCCCTACCATTAACTGAGTAAGTCCTGTCCTGGTTCAATCTACCAAAATGCATCACCTCGCATTTATCTAAATTAAACTCCATCTGCCATTCGTCAGCCCACTGGCCCAATTGATCAAGATCCCATTGCAATTGGAAATAACTTTCTTCACTGTCCACTATGCCACCAATCTTGGTGTCATCTGCAAACTTACTAACCATGCGTCCTATATTAATGATTTGGATGAGAATATAAATGACAAATAACAGTGGACCCAGCACTGATCCCTGAGGCACACCACTGGTCACAGGCCTCCAGTTTGAAAAACAACCTTCTATCAAGAAGCCAATTTTGTATCCATTTAGATATCTCATCCTGGATCCCGTGAGATTTAACTTAATGCAACAACCCTACCACATGTCACCTTGTCAAAGGCCTTCTGAAGTCCGGGTAGACAACATCAGCTGCACTGTCCTCATCTACCCTCTTGGTTACCCCTTCAAAAAACTCAATCAAATTTATGAGACATGATTTTCCACTCAAAGCCATGCTGACTGTCCCTAATCAGTCCTTGCGTCTCTAAATGCCTGTACATCCTGTCTCTCAAAATACCTTCCAACAACTTACGCACCACAGATGTGAGGCACACTGGCCTGTAGTGCCCAGGATTTTCCCTGCAGCCTTTTTTAAACAAAGGCACAACATTTGCCATCCTCCAATCTTCAGGCACCTCACCCGTGACTATCGATGATTCAAACATTTCTGCTAGGGGGCCTGCAATTTCCTCCCTAGCCTCCCACAATGTCCTGGATGCACTTCATCAGGTCCCGGGGATTTATCTACCTTGATGCACTTTAAGACTTCGAGCACCTCTTTCTCTGTAATATGTACACTCCACAAGACATCACTATTTATTTCTCCAAGTTCCCTAACATCCATGCTTTTCTCAACAGTAAATACCGATGAGAAATATTCATTTAGGATCTCACCCATCTCTTGTGGATCCGTATATAGATGACCCTGTTGATCCTTAAGAGGCCCTACTCTCTCCCTTGTTACTCTTTTGCCCTTTATGTATTTGTAGAAGCTCTTTGGATCTCCTTTGCCTTATCTGCCAAAACAGTCTCATGTCCCCATTTTGCCCTCCTGATTTCTCTCTTAATTCTACTCCTACACCCCTATACTTGTCAAGGGATTCGCTTGATCCCAGCTGCTTATGCATGTCATGTGCCTCCTTCTTCTTCTTGACTAGGGCCTCAATATCCTGAGTCATCCAGGGTTCCCTACTTCTGCCAGCCTTGCCCTTCATTCTGAGAGGAATGTGCTTACCCTGAACCCTGGTTAACACACTTTTGAAAGCCTCCCACTTACCAGACATCCCTTAGACATCCCACAGACTCCCCCAATTAACTTTTGAAAGTTCCTGCCTGATGCGATCAAAATTGGCCTTGCCCCAATTTAGAATTTTAACTTTTGGGCCAGACCTATCGTTCTCCATAGCTATCTTAAAACTAATAGAACTATGGTCACTGGTCCCAAAGTGATCTCTCACTAACACTTCTGTCACCTGCCCTTCCTTATTTCCCAAGAGGAGTTCAAGTTTTGCCCCCTCTCTAGTCGGGCCATCCACATACTGCATGAGAAATTCCTCCTGAATACATTGAACGAATTTCTCTCCATCCAATCCTCTAATACTATGGCTGTCCCAGTCAATGTTGGGAAAGTTAAAATCTCCTACTATTACCACCCTACTTTTCTTGGAGCTATCTGTAATCTCCTTACATATTTGCTCCTCAATTCCCCGCCGACTATTTGGGGGCCTATAGTACAACCCTATCAAAGTGATTTCCCCCTTCTTTTTTCTGAATAGAACATTGTGAATTAGAGCAGTGGAACTAAAACAGGAATTTAACATAATAGGCACTCACTGCACAATTATACTTAGTGATGCTGTCAGAGAAACACATTATCAAAGTGTTGTGTCCCAAAGTGAGATGGTAATGTTATTGTTTCCTCATTTTTGCAAGATTAAGCTCCTTAATATGAACAAGCTTCCTCTCACGAGACATTTATTTTACTGAAACATATACTTGCTATAATGCATTTGATATCATAACTTTGTTTCATGAACCTTCTTTAACATGTTATGACCCAATGCATCCTTCTCTGTCACATGGGAAAAGTGAAAGATTCACATCCGTGCATTCAGAGGAGAGCAAGTCATTTGCAAATTTCTAATAAATGCAAGGAAATAAAACTGAAACGCATGTGCAATTACATACTTATTATGCAAATATTTTATTTCCAAAGCAGTTATGACAAATGCCAGGAACAAATTATGAAAATAGTATCTTTAAACTCTTTCAGGAGAGAAACAGCCAGTGTGAGTGACAGTGTGGAGTATGTAGCATCAGTGGGTCACTCATGTAATTGTTCCCATGTCTGACATTGAGGGGTTTGGGCTGTATCTGATCATATGGAAATGATCTGGAAATCGCGTAGGGCTGGGAGACTGAATGGGGAGGAATTTGTAAAATGCGTACAGGAAGGTTCTTTGGAACAATATGTAGATAGCCCGACTAGAGAGGGGGCTATACTGGACCTAGTACTGGGGAATGAGCCCGGTCAGGTCTTCAAAGTTTCGATAGGGGAACATGTGGCAAATAGTGACCACAATTCTGTTAGCTTTAGGATAGTGATGGAAAAGGATGAGTGGTGTCCCAAGGGTAAGGTGTTGGATTGGGGGAAGGCTAACTTTAATGGGATTAGGCAGAAATTGGCAGCTGTTGATTGGGAGAGGCTGTTTGAGGGCAAATCCACATCTGGCATGTGGGAGTCTTTTAAGGAACAGTTGTTAGGGCTGCAGGATAGGCATGTGCCTGTAAAAAAGAATAGGAAGGGTAGGATTCGAGAACCATGGATAACCAGGTAAATTGAGGGATTGGTCAAAAAGAAAAGAGAGGCGTACGTTAGGTCCAGGCAGCTAAAAACGGAGGGAGTTCTGGAGGAATACAAAGAAAGTAGGAAAGAACTCAAACGAGGAATTAGAAGGGCAAAAAGGGATCACCAAATTTCCTTGGCAGACAGGATTAAAGAGAATCTCAAGGCATTTTATTCATACGTTAGGAACAAAAAGGTTGTCAGGGAAAAAATCAGACCTCTCAGGGACAAAAGTGGGGAATTATGCTTAGAGCCCAAAGAAGTAGGGGAGATCCTAAATGAATACTTTGCATTGGTATTCACAAAGGAGAGGGATGTGTTGAGTGGGAGTGTCTCGGAGGGGAGTGTTGACCCGTTAGCGAAAATCTCCATTACAAGGGAGGAAGTGTTAGGTTTTTTAGGGAATATAAAGACTGACAAATTCCCAAGGGCCTGATGGAATCTATCCAAGGCTGCTCAGGGAGACGAGAGATAAAATCGCTGGGCCTCTGATGCAAATCTTTGTCTCGTCACTGGACACAGGTGAGGTCCCAGAGGATTGGAGGATAGCTAATGTGGTCCCGTTATTTAAGAAGGGTAGGAAGGATAACCCGGGTAATTATAGGCCGGTGAGCTTGACGTCCATGGTAGGGAAATTGTTGTAAAGGATTCTTAGAGACAGGAATAAACTCATTAACGATAGTCAGCATGGTTTTGTGAGAGGGAGGTCATGTCTCACTAACCTGGTGGCATTTTTTGAAGAAGTGACGAGAATGGTTGACGAGGGAAGGGCCGTGGATGTCTTCTATATGGACTTCAGTAAAGCGCTTGGCAAAGTCCCTCATGGTAGGTTGGTGCAAAAGGTTGGATCTCATGGGATAAAGGAGAGGTGGCTAGATGGGTGGAGAACTGGCTTGGTCACAGAAGACAGAGGGTGGTAGTGGAAGGGTCTTTTTCCGGCTGGATGCCTGTGACTAGTGGTGTTCCGCAGGGCTCTGTATTGGGACCTCTGCTGTTTGTGATTTATATAAACGATCTGGAAGAAGGTGTAACTGGGGTGATCAGTAAGTTTGCGGACGACACAAAAATGGCTGGACTTGCAGATAGTGAGGAACATTGTCAGAGGCTACAGAAGGATATAGATAGACTGGAAATTTGGGCAAAGAAATGGCAGATGGAGTTCAATCCAGATAAATGCGAAGTGATGCATTTTGGTAGAACTAACGTAGGGGGGAGCTATATGATAAATGGCAGAACCATAAAGGGTGTAGATAGGCAGAGGGACCTGGGTGTGCAAGTCCACAGATCCTTGAAGGTGACGACACAGGTGGAGAAGGTAGTGAATAAGGCATATGGCATGCTTGCCTTTATAGGACGGGGCATAGAGTATAAAAGTTGGGGTCTGATGTTGCAGTTGTATCGAATGTTGGTTTAGCCGCATTTGGAATACTGCGCCCAGTTCTGGTCGCCACACTACCAGAAGACGTGGAGGCTTTAGAGAGAGTGCAGAGGAGCTTTACCAGGATGTTGCCTGGTATGGAAGGGCTTAGTTATGAGGAGAGATTGGGTAAACTGGGGTTGTTCTCACTGGAAAGACAGAGGATGAGGGGTAACCTAATAGAGGTGTATAAAATTATGAAAGGCATAGATAGGGTGAACAGTGGGGAGCTTTTTCCCAGATCGGTGGTGACGTTCACGAGGGGTCATAGGTTCAAGGTGAGGGGGGGTTGGGGGAGGTTCAACACGGATATCAGAAGGACGTATTTTACACAGAGGATGGTGGGGGCCTGGAATGCGCTGCCGGGCAAGGTGGTGGAGGCGGACATACTGGGAACGTTTAAGACTTATCTAGACAGCCACATGAACGGAGTGGGAATGGAGGGATACAAAAGAATGGTCTAGTTTGGACCAGGGAGCGGCGTGGGTTTGGAGGGCCAAAGGGCCTGTTCCTGTGCTGTATTGTTCTTTGTTCTTTATATAACAGCAAAAGGAATCCTTTTGCAATCTGAATTTGGTATTGTCCGGTCAATTTCAACCTACCAAACTGAGCATTAACAGAGGGCGTGATCTTACCAAAAAAATTGCCAAACGAATGAGAAAACATGCGAGAATGGTGCTTGTTTTTTTGGCCAGCCACGAGTCCCAATCTTACAGCACTTAGTACAAGAAAAGAGCCTCGATGCAATTTTCCTCCTTCCCCCCCCAATGGTGGCACAGTGGCTAGCACTGCTGCCTCACAGTGCCTGTCCTCATCTACCCTCTTGGTTACCCCTTCAAAAAACTCAATCAAATTTACAAGACATAATTTTCCACTCACAAAGCCATGCTGACTGTCCCTGACGGCGAAGTTGTCGGAGTGACCTCCCACCAGCGTGGGAGGCGCCAAATTTGCGTCTCCAAATGCCTGTAGATCCTGTCTCTCAAAATACCTTCCAACAACTTACCCACCACAGATGAGGCTCACTGGTCTGTAGTTCCCAGGCTTTTCCCTGCAGCCTTTTTTAAACAAAGGCACAACATTTGCCACCCTCCAATCTACAATCGAGTGGGTTCGATTCCAGTCTTGGGTAATTTTGTGGAGATTGCGGGTTTCCTCCCACAGTCCAAAGATGTGTAGGTTGGGTGGATTGACTATGCTAAAATTGCCCCTTAGTGTCCATGGCAAATGCAGGGAGTTACGGAGAAAGGGCCTGGGTAGGATGCCCTTTCGGAGAGTTGATGCATACTCGATGGGCTGAATGGCCTCCTCCTGCACTGTAGGATCGATGATTTGCTGGTGTGGTTGGGGAGGTTTTAAACTAGAATGGCAGGGAGATGGGAACCCTAGCAGGGTGACATGGGAAAGAGAAACAAGGGCAGTACTAAAAGAAAAAACAGTAAAATGCAAAAACAGTAGACAGGGTAATCAAGGGTGAGTGGCAAATAGGGCACCGCATAAAGAAAAGTTAAAAATGGCAAAAAGGCAAGCCTAAAGTTTTGTATCTTAATGCATGAAGTATTCGGAATAAGGTAGATGAACGGATGCCGCAAATCAAGGTAAATGGATATGATCTCACAGACAGTATATGATATGGTTAAAAAGAGATCAAAACTGGGAAGTTAATATCCAGGGATATTTGATCTTTTGGAAAGACAAAAGGGAAGGGAAAAGGTGATGGGTAACACTGTTAATAAGATTCATTCACTCATTCGTGGGACATTGGCAATGCTGGCTGGCCGACATTTATTGCCCATCCCTATTTGCCCTTGGAGGGCAGTTGAGAATCAACCACATTGCTGTGGCTCTGGAGTCACATGTAGGCCAGACCGGGTAAGGACGGAAGATTTCCTTCCCTAAAGGACATTAGTGAACCAGATGGGTTTTTCTGACAATCAACAATGGTTTCATGGTCATCAGTAGATTCTTAATTCCAGATATTCTGCACTGAATTCAAGTTCCACCATCTGCAATGGCAGTGTGGCTATTGTTTGGGGGTCTATACATAGAACATAGAACAGTACAGCACAGAACAGGCCCTTCGGCCCACGATGTTGTGCCGAGCTTTATCTGAAACCAAGATCAAGCTATCCCACTCCCTATCATCCTGGTGTGCTCCATGTGCCTATCCAATAACCGCTTAAATGTTCCTAAAGTGTCTGACTCCACTATCACTGCAGGCAGTCCATTCCACACCCCAACCACTCTCTGCGTAAAGAACCTACCTCTGATATCCTTCCTGTATCTCCCACCACGAACCCTATAGTTATGCCCCCTTGTAATAGCTCCATCCACCCGAGGAAATAGTCTTTGAACGTTCACTCTATCTATCCCCTTCATCATTTTATAAACCTCTATTAAGTCTCCCCTCAGCCTCCTCCGCTCCAGAGAGAACAGCCCCAGCTCCCTCAACCTTTCCTCATAAGACCTACCCTCCAAACCAGGCAGCATCCTGGTAAATCTCCTCTGCACTCTTTCCAGCGCTTCCACATCCTTCTTATAGTGAGGTGACCAGAACTGCACACAATATTCCAAATGTGGTCTCACCAAGGTCCTGTACAGTTGCAGCATAACCCCACGGCTCTTAAACTCCAACCCCCTGTTAATAAAAGCTAACACACTATAGGCCTACATTATTCCTACCAATGTCTTCTTTCCCTTGCTTTTATTTTATCTCCACCCAAATATACTCTACATCATCTGAGCCTAGATCGTCCCTCACAACTGACCTCATTTCATCTCTTACAAACCGAGGAATATAAAAACTGACAATAAGAGCTTCTTTAAATATACAAAAAAGAAGAGAGGTATCAAAGTGAACATAGGTCCCTTAGAAAATGAATCGGGGTAGAAAGTTAGGGGGAACAAGGAAATGGCAGAGGAGTTAAACAGATATTTTGCATCAGTCTTTACAGTGGAAGATACTTTGAACATCCCATTAATACTAAAGAATACGAGGGAGGAATTAAGTACCATCATTAGAGAAGTAGTATTAGACAAGCTAATGGGGCTAAAGGCAGATAAATCCCCTAGCCCTGATGGCTTGCATCCGAGGATTCTAAAAGAAGTAGCAACAGAGATAGTGAATGCACTGGTTGTAATTTTCCAAAAATCCTTGGATTCTGGTGCAGTATTGGAGGATTGGAAAACTGACAATGTTACACCCTTATTCAAAAAGGGAGGGAAGCAAAAAGTGGGTAACTATAGGCTGATTAGCTTAACATCTACTGTTGGAAAAATGTTGGAATCAATTATTAAGGAAGTAATAGCAACACATTTGGAAAATCATAATCTAATCAAGCAGTCAGCACGGCGTCATGAAAGAGAAATCACGACTGACTAATTCATTTGAGTTTTTCAAGGAAGTTTCAAACAGGATCGATAAAGGGGAACCAGTAGATGTGTTGTATGTGGACTTCCAGAAGGCATTTGACAAGGTACGTCACAAAAGGTTAAGTCCTAAGATAAGAGCCCATGGTTTTGGAGGGAATATATTGGCATGGATAGAGAATTGGCTAATGGGCAGGAAACAGTGAGTGGTGATAAGGGGTTCTTTTTCAGGTTGATGACCTGTAACCAGTGGGGTTCCACAGGGATCAGTGCTGGGAACACAACTGTTTACAAAATATATTGTAACTTGAGGGAAGAAAGTGAATATACTGCAGCCAAATTTGCAGACACCACAAAAATAGGTGGAAAAACAAGTTGTGAGGGGGATAAAAACAGTTTACAAAGAGATATTGATAGGTTAAGCAAGTGAGCAAAAGTTGGCAAAGGAAATGGCTTGATCTCTTCAGAAACTGGCTCATTAGCCCAACCCATTAGTATCCTGTTTCTCACTTTGGACAGTTCATCTCGCCTGGTCCAGTGCTTGATCTCTTTCACCGAGACTGGCAACGTGTCCAAAAAATTCAATGCCGTGACAATTTTCTGTGGTTCTGGGTGGAGGTGCAATCCTCTCTCGCAAAGGTAGGTGACTAAGTACATCTACATTTGCTATGCATGTTCCAGGCCGGTGCTTGATGGTATATTGTAGGCGGAGAACTTGAGCACCCAACCTGAATTATTGCCGGTGCGATTGGTGAAATAACCTTATCTTCTTTAAAAAGACCCAAAAGTGGTTTGTGATTAGAAACAATGGTAAAATGCCAATACTGGTGGAATTTCTTGACACCAAAAACTACTGATAATCCTTTACTCTGAATTCGTGAGCGGCCTTTTTCAGCTTCTGAGAGGGTTCTCAAGATAGAGCCTATTGGCCTTTCAGATCCATCTCACGGGACAACACAACACCAACGCCAAAAGGAGAGGCACCCCAGATTAACACCAATTGCTTAGACATGTCAAAATGTAGTAACAGGTACAAAGAACGCAGCAATCACTTTACTCTGTTAAAAGCTTCTTTCTGGAACATCTTTCAAAACCAACGCTGGTGCTTCCTTAGCACAATATGCAAGTGGGCCAATAATATTGATAATTTGGTAACGAAATGCCAATAGTAATTCACCATTCCTAAAAATGACTTGAGCTCAGATTTGTTTTTGGGGGTCAGTGCCTCCTTTATGGCTCTAACCTTGTCTTCCAATTAGCATAATCCTGGTGCATCAACATGGTACCCCAGGTAAGCTAACCAGGAAAGAAACAAACCTACAACTACTGTAATAATGTAAATCATATCAACTGTGGTGTACAGTCTGCTGCAGTGTCCCCATCAACTATACCCACAAATCAAGTTGCATCAACATCACCAATGGAAACATTGGCCATTCCATTCATCCAGTCTTCAAAAGAAGAAGAAAAAAATTTCTCCTTCTTGATTTGAATTATTATTGTCACATGTATTAGTATACAGTGAAAAGTATTATTTCTTGCGCACTATACAGACAAAGCATACCGTTCATTGAGAAGGAAACGGGAGACCGCAGAATGTAGTGTTACAGTCATAGCTAGGATGTAGAGAAAGAACAACTTACTGTGAGGTAAGTCCATTCAAAAGTCTGATGGCAGCAGGGAAGAAGCTGTTCTTGAGTCGGTTGGTACGTAACCTCAGACTTTTGTATCATTTTCCCAACGAAAGAAGGTGGAAGAGAGTATGTCAGGGGTGCATGGGGTCCTTAATTATGCTGGCTGCTTTTCCAAGGCAGCGGGAAGTGTAGACAGAGTCAATGGGTTTGGGTGATGGATTGGGCTACATTCACGACCTTTTGTAGTTTCTTGCGGTCTTGGGCAGAGCAGGAGTCATACCAAGCTGTGATACAACCAGAAAGAATGCTTTCTATGGTGCATCTGTAAAAGTTGGAGAGAGTCCTAGCTGACATTCCAAATTTCCTTAGTCTTCTGAGAAAGTAGAGGCGTTGGTGGGCTTTCTTAACTATAGTGTCGGCATGGGGGCAACCAGGACAGGTTGTTGGTGATCTGGACACCTAAACCTCAAAGCTTTTGATCATTTCTACTTTGTCCCCATTGATGTAGACAGGGGCATGCTCTCCACTACGCTTCCTGAAGTCGATGACAATCTCCTTCATTTTGTTAACATTGAGGAAGAGATTATTGTGGTGGCACCAGTTCACCTATATCTTTCCTGTACTCTGTCATTGTTTGAGATCTGACCCACTACAGTGATGTCATCAACAAACTTGAAAATCGAGTTGGAGGGGAATTTGGCCACACAGTCATAGGTGTATAAAGAGTATAGTAGGGGGCTGAGAACACAGCCTTATGGGGCACCGGTTTTGAGGATGATCGTGGAGGAGGTGTTGTTGGCTATCCTTACAGATGGTGGTCTGTGAGTTAGGAAGTTCAGGATCCAGTCGCAGGGGGAGGAGCCAAGGCCCAGGCTATGGAGATGAGTTTTGTAGGAATAATGGTGTTGAAGGCTGAGCTGTGGTCAATAAATAAGAGTCTGACGTAGGTGTCTTTGTTATCTAGGTGTTAGGGTTGAGTGCAGGGCCAGGGAGATGGTGTCTGCTGTGGATCTGTTGCAGTGATAGGGTGCACCTGTTGAGGTGAACTCCATCCTCTTGAAAACTCTTAAGTACCTCCTCTAAGTTGGGTAGATGCTCAGCTTCTTTCGATCCAGTTATAAGATCATCAAGGTATAATATAACTCGTGGCAGCCCTCGCAACAGACTTTCCATTGTCCTCCGGAAAATCGCACATGCTGACAACACACCAAAGGGCAGATGCATATACTGGAACAAGCCTTTGTGTGTATTTATCATGAGATAACTTTGGGAAGTATCATCTAATTCAGATTGCTAATGTGTGATTCATATCCACCTTCGTATAAGACTGACCTCCAGCCAGCTTTGCATACCGGTTTTCAGTCTTCAGGATTGGATATTTATCCAGCTTGGCAGTCAGATTGACTGTTAACTTGTAGTCCTCACAAATGTGGAACGTCTTGTCTAGCTTCAACACGGGGACTATTAGCGTTGCCCATTCTGTGAACTGAACTGGCTGGATAATGTCCAGTTCTTCCAATTTCTTTAACTGAGTATCCACCTTTTCTTGTCAGGCATGTGGTACTGGTCTTACCATAAAAAATCGAGGGGTTGCCTCTGGATTCACATAGATCTTCACCTGCAGGCCTTGTATTTTGCCTAACTTATCACTGAATACACTCTCATATTTCTCCATCAGTTTGAGCAGTCCTCCTTCCCACACTTGGAAAATCTCAGACCAATTTAACTTGATTTCCTTAAGCCAATAGCTGCACAGTTTGAGGTTCACTTTTACATTTGCCACCAATGTAATAATTCTTGTTCAGCAGTTTAGAGAGGAACAGCAACACCAATATTTGCAGGTAAAGACCATACAGAGGCTTGCAGTTTCATGGCTGCAGCTAGCTCCTGAGAAATTTCTGGAACAGAAACCTGATCTCCCCAAAGTGATCCCTCACTCTGGTCCCCAATTGGTTCCCTGTGTCATGTGACCCTTACTCTGCAGATCAATCCTTAAAAAGGGACAATTAACAGGAAGATCCCGTCAGCAGCCGATGGCAAAGTGCCTCCACCATCAGGTACACTACCAGCCACAGATTACTCTTCCCTGCAGGGGCAAGAGAGCGGGAGAGATGGCTGTGGCTGGTAGTGTACCAGTGATGGTGTATCCCTTTACAGGCCCAGCTTGGTCCTTCTCCAGTGTCTCCTCTTGGACTTGTACTGATCTTGTAGCCGGTTTTCATGCGGATCCACTCTGGAATCGGCCGGTTCTGCTTCATCTTCTTAGTGAGGAATCGTTTCATCCTGAAGGTTTTGTGGGATGGCATGGCCACACGTCCACTCCGACAGGAGGGATTCGTTCCTCTGGTGGGGAGGAGGGATCGCCCGCAGAGCGGCGGCAGACCCCTGCCCCCTCCCTTCCCACCGATTGGCCACGGCA